>NW_006922295.1:773939-780411 GCF_000298275.1 Orycteropus afer afer | reverse complement strand
TGAAGAGGATATAGCATTAGAACTCCCTGATAAGGAATTCAAAAGAATTGTATTTAGTATCTTCAAAGGGTTGAGAGACAGACCGAGGAAAACACAGACCAAACCCTAGAAGAATTTTGGAAGAAAATGCAAGAACAAAATGACAAAATAAATGAAAAATTAGAACTGATTCTAAATCCACAGATAGAAATCCAGAAGACTAATACTAAATTGTCAGAAATAGATAACACATTGAAAGGGCAAAGGAGTAGAATTGATGCAAAGGAAGACAGAATTAAAGAGATTGAAGACAAATACCTGAATACATCTTTGGAAAGGGATGAATCAGAAAAAAAGATCAAAACAAAATGAAGAAAGTCTAATGTTCATGTGGGATACCATCAAAAGGAATAACCTATGTGTCATTGGAATTTCAGAACAGGAAGAGAATAATAAAACTACTGATAATATTGCCTAAGGTTTGTTGGAGGCAAACTTCTCTGATATGGTGAAAGATGAGAATATATCTATTCAGAAAGTCCAATAAACCCCAAACAGGATAGACCCCAAAAGAAAATCACCAAGACATGTCATCATCAAACTCACTAAAACCAAAGACAAAGAAAGAATACTGACAACAGCACAGGAAAAAGGAAAAGCTACCTACAAGGGACAACCAATAAGACTAAGCTCGGATTTCTTGGCAGAAAACATGAAGGTGAGAAGACAGTGGGATGGGATATATAAAACATTGAAAGAGAAAAATTTCCAACCAAGAATTATGTACCCAGCAAAATTGTCCCTCAAATATGATGTGAAATTAGGGCATTTCCAGATAAGCAGAAATTAAGTGAATTTGTTAAACCAGACCAATCTTACAAGAGATGCTAAAGGGAACACTTTGGACAAAGAAGCAACAACAGCCAACAACTGACCATTAACACATATGATGATATAACCCAGAAACCAACCCAGCTATGAAATTATCCAAAGTAAGTAAGTTTACAAGATTATAAACAGGGAACCAGAGACACCAATTGACAAATGAGGGCAACCACAAACCAAAAAAGAGGGAAAAGAGCATGAGTGTCAATATTAATTTAAAATAAAATAGACATCAAGACAGAAACTACATAAAGGACAAGGAAGGACATTATATAATGATAAAATGGTCAATGAACCAAGGGAACATACAATAATAAATATCTCTTCACCCAAAGAGAGCACTCCAAGATATACAAGGCAAACATTAAAATAATTGAAGGGAAAAATAGATAATTGTAAAGTAGTGAGAGGAGACTTTAACACAACACTCTCTGTGAAGGGCAGAATAATTAGAAATTAAATGATACAGAAGATCTCAGTGACACAATCAACCAACTTGATTGACCTCACATATACAGAACACTCTACCTAGCAATAACAAAATATATATTATTTTCTAGTGTACCTGGATCTTTCTCCAGAATAGAACAGGTATTAGGACACAAAATAATCCTCAATAAATTTGAAAAAAAAAAAAAAAAAAAAAACTTTGAAATACTACAAAATATCTTTTCAGATCACAAAGTGATAAAATTAGAAATCAATAATAGAAAGGTTGGGGAAGGGAAAAAAAAAAAAAATCAAGTACAAGGAAACTGAATAACACCCTGCTCAAAACCTGCCAAGTAACAAAGAAATAAAATACACGTGTTTGGGTCATCTAGTACCAGCTCTAGGGTCTGGGTGAAAGCACTTCAACCTTGGGCTTCAGCTCTGCCTCTTGCTCTTGGCCCTCTGGAGGCACCTCTTAGCTCAGAGAGCTGCTAGCTGCTGAGGCTGAAAAACCCAAGTTCGACAAGTAAAATAACACTGTTTCAAGATTATCAGGGAAATTTGCTTCCATAATGATTTACTGATTTGGAAACCCAAATGGGGTCTCTATGACTCAGTATTTTGACAAGCAATAAGACAGGCCACTATTTCAAGTCCATTAACAGTCCCAAGATCAAAAGACAACATGACAGGTCATTGAGCTGAAGACTTAGCTACATGCAGGATCCAAGCTCACATTTCTCCTATTTCCACATTTTAGGTATCTGTCAGAGCATAACCCTACTCTTTCAGTACCAAATTCTGTTTTGACCCTCTAGTGCCACTCTAACAGAAAATACCACAAGTGCATTATTGTAACAAACAGTGATTTATCCTCTTACAGTTTAAGAAGCTAGAAATCTGAGTTCAAAGTGCCAGCTCTAGGGGCTGAGTGAAAGCCCCTCGACCTTGGGCTTCAGCTGTGCCTCTTGCTTCCAGTCCGCTGAACCTGAGGGCATATTTTAGCACAGGCAGCTTCTGGCTGCTGAGGCTGACAAACCCAAGATTGACAAGTAAAATGGAACAAACAGTCTAAAGATTATCAAGCAATGCTTCAGGCCATAATTGAAGTAGATTAACAGTTCCAAGATCAAAAGACAATATGGCAGGCCATTGAGCTGAAGACTCAGCTACATGCAAGGTCCAAACAGGCCAAAAATCTCAGAGACCTTTCTCAAAACTTCTCCTTATATACTGGAAGCATACCACGCTCTAAGGCTGTTCCAGATTCTACCATGGTGTCGACTACCAGTCTCACAATGGGGAATAACTACTCAACTGCCAAGCCACTCAAAACCATGCACAGGTAAGTTGACACAACTTAACTACCACAATTCCACCCCTTGCCAAGTTGGCATCCATACACAGCTCTGTCACTGGGTAGCTCCAGTCCCCTAATTCATGTGAGTTGTGACATCACTCCCTTGTCCTGGCAGGCCCTGTTCCTCTGCCCCATCCCACTGGCCCTCATGAATAGCAGCTTCACACTCCAGAACCAAGTTGGTGAAGGTCTGACTTTTTGAAACCTAGGAGGCTGTGATGGTTCCACCCCTAGAGACCATGATCCTACACTTTGAGGTTGAGGCAGCTTTGCTTCTGATTTCAGTGGTCTCTCATCTTCTGCCAGTTAAAGGCAGTCTACTCTGCCTAGAATCTTCCTGCCTAAAAGGCATTCAGCTTTTTTGCTTCATGGACTGGTAAAGCTGTCACTGTTTCAGGCCAGTCTCTTGGCTCTGCTGGGGTCTCAGTGCAGGAATTTTGGGTAAAAGATGCACTCCACTTCTGTTGCCACAATTTAGGTATCTTTCAGCACCTCACTCTCTCAGTACCAAATTCTGCTTTGATCCTCTACTGCCATTCTAACAGAAAATACCACAAGTGGATGGTTTTAACAAACAGGATTTATTCTCTTAGAGTTTAGGAGGCTGGAAGTCTGAGTTTAAAGTACCAGCTCTAGGGGTGGTAAAGACCCCTTAACTTTGGGCTTCAGATCTGCCTCTTGCTCCCAGCCCACTGAAGCTAGAAGTCTCTCTTAATTCAGACAGCTACTGGCTGCTGAGGTTGACAAATCCAAAATTGACAAGTAAAATGTCACAGTCCCAAGATTATCAAACAACATGGCAGGCCATTTGTTCAAGTCCAGGAACAATCTGGAGATCTACAGATAACATAACAGACTGACTATATGCCGGGTCCAAGTATGCCACAAAGCCCCAGGACCTTTCTCAAATATATTTCTTATGTACTGGAAGCAGACCACATCCCTAAGGCAGCTGTTCAGCTGCTCTAGTAGATTCCACCATGGAGTTGATTACCAGTCTCATCATGGGAAATAACTACATCCAGTGTCCAGCCACTCCAAACCAGGCCCAGCCAAGCTGGCACTTAACTACCACTACATATATCTATGTATCTATAACATCTATATCTATAGCATCTATATCTATATCTATATCTATATCTATATCTATATCTATATCTGTATCTGTATCTACATAGATAGAAAATTCCCAGAAGCAAACAGGAATGAAACACAACAAACCACAACCTTTTGAGCACAGGAAAAGGTCAGAGGTCAATTATGATTCAGAGGTCAATTTATAGTGATAAATTAGTATATCAAAAAGAAGAAAAAAAAACTAAAATAAATCTTTAACTGAACAGCTCCAACACAGAAAAAGGACAAAAAAAAAAAAAAAAAAAAAAAATCAAACAAACCAAAGAAAAAGAAGACTACAGTCTCCAGAAGAAAGAATGTAATAAAGGTTAGAGCAGAAATAAATTAA
Organism: Orycteropus afer afer; assembly: GCF_000298275.1. Lineage (NCBI taxonomy): Eukaryota > Metazoa > Chordata > Mammalia > Tubulidentata > Orycteropodidae > Orycteropus > Orycteropus afer. Next base: position 776,290 of record NW_006922295.1, on the reverse strand, counting down.
CAGAAAACAGAGAAACAGTACAAAAAATCAGTAAGACTAGAAATTGGTTCTTCAGAAACATTAACAAAATTGAAAAGCCATTAGTAAATTTAACTAAGGAAAATAAAAGAAGATGAAAATAACATGAATAAGAGATGAAATGGGCAAACAAAAATGCAAAAACTGAAGAAGACAAACTAGAAGACTGGGGCCTTATGAAAAATAAATTCTTATGAGCATCAAAAGACTCCTTCAAAGAGTAAAAAGAGAACCTACAAATTGGGGGGGGGGCAACTGGGAATAATATGTCCAGCAAAGTATGTACCTCTAAAATTTATAGAAAACTTCCACGCATCAACACTAAAAAGATAAATATAAAATGAGCAGAGGACATGAATAGACACTTCATCAAGGAAGATGTTCCAGTGGCCAAGAAACACATGAAAAAATGTTCATGATCATTAGCCATTAGAAAGATGCAAATCAAAACATCAATGAGATATCATCTCTCTAAAAAAATAGCAAAGTTCAACCAAGGCAGAAAACAACAAATGCTGGTGAGGTTTTGGGAAGACTGGAACTCTCATGCACAGCTGGTGGGACTGTAAAATGGCACAACCACTGTGGTAAAAGGTATGATGCTTACTTAAAATGTTTCTTAAAATGAAAACAGAAATACCATTTGTTACAGCAATCCCACTGCTAGGTATATATCCTAAAGAAGTGAGAGCTGGTATATAAATAGATATACACACCACCGTGTTCTTCCCAGCACTATTCACAATAGCAAAGAGATGGTAACTGCCTAAGTACCCATTAATGGATATCCAAACTATGGTACATAGACACACCACACTACTATGCATCATTAAAGAGGAAGGAAGCACCCATAAAACACCTTATAATATGGGTGAACTTAGAGGACACATGCTGAGTGAAATAAGTCAATCACAGAAGAACAGATATTTTATAAGTTGACTATTATAAAAACCCAAGGAAAAGTTTACATATAGGAGAATATTTCCTTTGTTGGTTACCAGGGATGGGGAGGGAGGAGATGATAAATTGATAGCTAGGTAGGAGACATGTATTGATTTGGGTGAAAGAAAAGGCAATATACCAAAAGTGGTTGCAGCAAAACTGAGACAAGGGAGATTTAAAAAAATTAAAGAAATGAAATAGGTAATGTCATAAAATTAAGAACTGAAATAAAAAGAGTGGTAACAGAATACTGTGAAGAACAGTTCTCTGACAAATTTGAAAATCAAGAAGTAATGGACAAATTTTTAGTAACAAATGACCAAATTAATCTAACATAGACTGAGGTAGAAAATTTGAACAGGTCCATAACAAAAGAAAATATTGAAAAGATCATTAAAAAAATATCCTGGCCTAGATGGCATAACTGGAGAATTCTACCAAACATTCAGAGAAAAGTTGTCACCAATCCTACTCAAACTATTCCAGAATATAGAAAAGAATGGGATACTCTCAAATTCCTTTTATGAAGCAAGCATAAACCTGATACCAAACCCAAGCAAAAACACCACTAAAAAGGAAAATTACAGACTGATATTCCTCATGAATACAGATGAAAAACCTCCAACAGAATCCTAGCCTGTAAAAGCCATGGCTACATTAAAATGATACTATATCAAGACTAGGTGAGAGTAGTATTCTAGCTATGCAAGAATAGTTCAACATTAGAAAAACAACCAATGTAATACATCACATAAATAAAACTACAGGAAAAGCATCACCCAATCATATCAATTAATGCAAAAAAAAAAAAGCATTTAATAAAATCCAATACCCATTCCTCATAAAAACTTAGCAAAATAGAAATAGAAGGGGAATTCACCAAAATAATGAAGAGCATATACACAAAACCAAAACCAGCATTATTTTCAAGGGAGAGAGAGTGAAAGCATTCTCTTTTCAAACTGGAACAAGTCAAGAATACCTTCTATCACTACTCCTATTCAAGATTGTGTTGGAAGTCCTACCTAGGGTAATAAAGCAAGAAAAGAAAAAAGGACATTGAAATTGGCAATGAAGACATAAAATTATCTCTGTTTACAAATGACAGGGTCATAAACATAGACTACTGAAAGACTCAGCATGTAAAATACTGGAAGTAATTGAAAGACTCAACAAAATGTCAGGATATAATATCAGAACACAAAAATCGATTGCATTCCTGAACATTAACAAAGAGATCTCTGATAAGGAAATAAGGAAAATAATACCATTTACAATAGCTACCAAAAAGATAAAATATTGAGAACAGGAACTAGACAAGGATGCCCGCTATCACCACTTCTATTCAACATTGTACTGGAAGTCCTAGCCAGGGCCATAAGGCAAGAAAG
>NW_006922295.1:770227-771710 GCF_000298275.1 Orycteropus afer afer | reverse complement strand
AAAAAAAAAAGATAAAATACTTAGAAATAAATTTGACCTGAGATATAAAAGTCCTATCAAAGAAAATTACAAAGCAATACTATGAAAAGCTATAAGACACTTACATAAATGAAAGAAAATACCATGCTCATGGAACATTATAAAAATGTCAGTACTACCCAAAGCCATCTATATATTCGGTGCATTCCCAATAAAAATTCTATCACCAATTTTATATTGAAAGGAAAAGGAGCTCAGATAAGCACAAAACTGCTGAAGAAGAAAAGCAATGTAGGAGGTCTCATAATAACCTACTCAAAACCTACTATACAGTCACAGTAGTCAACACTGCCTGATATTGACTGTACAACAACAAACACACAGACCAGTGGAACAGAATTGAAAAATGATAAACGGGTGCATCCACCTATGGCCAGCTTATCTTTCATGAAGGGCTGGAACCCATTAAAAAGAGAAGAGATATTCTCTTTAATAAATGATGCTGCTAAACTGGATGTACATTTGCAGAAACAGGAAAGAAGATCATTGCCTCACATCATATACATAAACTAAATCAGGTTGGGTCAAAGACCTAAACTTAAAACCTAAAACAAAGATCTTCAAAGAAAAAATAGGGCCAAACTTAGGGACCCTAATTTTTGACCTAAGTAGATTATAAAATACATAAACAGCAGAAGATAAAGTAGATGACTGGGACCTTTTAACAAGTAAATTCTCAGGTGCATTAAAAGACATCTCTGAAAGATTAAAAAGTGAATCTATAGAATGGGGAAAAAAATTGGCAATGACATATTTGAGACGATTCTTGTTTCTAAAATATAGAAAACATCAACACCTCAATATAAAAAAAAATCAATTAAAAAAAATAGGCAGAGGATATTAACAGGCACTTCATCAAAGTAGATATACATATGGCCAATAAACACATGAAGAAATGCTTGCAATCATTACAATTTCCTTTGTTGGTTACCAGGGATGGGGAGGGAGGAGATGATAAATTGATAGCTAGGTAAGAGACATGTATTGATTTGGGTGAAAGGAAAGGCAATATACCAAAAGTGGTTGCAACAAAACTGAGACAAGGAAGATTTAAAAAAAATAATAAAAGCTTGCACATGGCCACCTGTGATTCAACTATTGGTGCTCCTCATTTGGAGTAAAGAAGAGTGAAGAAAATCAGAGATGCATGGAAACAATTAGTCTAAGGAAGTTATGGACCAACAAAACCCAAGCCTCCATCTAGAAGAACTAGATGGTGCCCCAACACCACAACCAAACACTTTGAAAGGAATTAAAATAGGAGATGCTGAATAGAGTGGAAGAAAAATGTAGAACAAAAGTCAAAATCATAAAAAATGCCTGGCTTTTTGGTCTTATTGTTGTTGTTGTTATGTGCCATCGAGTCAGCTCTGACTCATAGCGACCCCTCCTTGGGTTTCCGAGGCAGTATCACTACGGAAGTAGGATTGCCCAACCTTCCTTC
>NW_006922295.1:764447-769177 GCF_000298275.1 Orycteropus afer afer | reverse complement strand
AGATTTTTAACCAGTGACAGGTTGTTGTGATGATACTTTTATTCTGTGATCCTAGAGTTTTTGTTTCTGTATGTCATGTTTTCTCAGTTTTCTAATCCCAAAGTAGAAAACGAAAAGGAGCTCTGGTGGCACAGTGCCTAAGGCATTTGACTGCTAACCAGAAAGTTGGCAGTTCAAACCCACAGCCACTCTGCAAAAGGAATACTGGATAATATACTTCTGTAAAGATTTACCACCTCGGAAACCCAAATGGGATCACTATGAGTTGGAATCCACTTGATGCCAGTGAGTCTGGTTTGTTTTGGTTTAATTGAACCCATGGCTTTTACTCTCAGGTCTCTGTTGTTGTTGTTATATGCCATTGAGTCAGACCCGACTCATAGTGACCCCTCCTTGCGTTTCTGAGGCAGTATCACTACAGAAGTAGATTGCCCCATCTGCCTTCCGAGGGTCTCTAGAAGGGTATTAAGGGAAATAAAGAATGTAATTTGTATTGTGTCCTACATGGTAGGACTAATCTGGTAAGCAAAAGTTTCTTTAGTCATTTCCACAAAATTAATTTGTTTTTAAATATCAGTTTTTAATTCAGATTGCTGCAAGTTTTCCCCCCACCCTTCTTAGAGGCCCAACAATATTTCCTCTCTGTTGCTCAAACTCTAATCTTGAGGCTTAAACGCTCTGGATGTATTCTATGAGTGTAAATAAACTAGAATTTGTCTGGCTAGGATGCATTCTAGTAACTTCCTGTGAAATGCTAAATGATTAAATTTCAAGTGCCCAATCATTTTTTTGGTCCATTACCTCTTGAGACTAGTTCATGGATATTGAATGATACATTAATTTATGAGTCAAAATCAAATGTGCTGCCACAGGCAGAGATTTTTGTTCAAATTTACTATTTTTGAAATAAAGCTTCTCATTTACATTTCAGCAGCCTGAGTCCAACTGCCAAGCTCTTTGTGACACAGTGATATATACTCCAAGACAGTGGATACTTACAGCCAGCTAATCATGTTCTTACTTTTCCTAGAAAATTATCATTGCTATGAGTGTTGCCTGTTATCAGCAATGGATTTCCCAGCAGCAAGCAAATTACAAAAATGTTCAAATTACCTTAAATAACTAGGCTTGAGATAATTTAATTCACGTAGATATTGCCTCTCATATAACTTTACTCCTGCAATATTTTCTGAAGATGAGATCTATAAAGCTGTGAGAATGTGAAATAAGAAATAAAACATAAGTTAACCAAGAAGCTCAGAAGAACTAATACTAAAACAGATATTCTTTTTTTTAAAAAAAATTAATACATATTGTTATTGTTAGTTGTTGTCATGTTGTCTCCAACTCATGCATCCCATTTACAACAGACCTAAATGTTGCCTGGTTCCTCACCATCATCAACATTATTGGTATGCTCAAATCCACTCTTGCGGCCACTATGTATTTTGATTACCTTCTAACCTAGGGGACTCTTCTCCAACCAGTGTATCAAACAATACTCTATTGGGTTTCCGTTGGCTAATTTTTAGAAGTTGAGGGCCATGCCTCTCTTTCAGTCTGTCTTAGTCTTTAAGTTTTGCTGAAACCTTTCCACCATGGATGATCCTGCTTGTATTTGAAAATCCAGTGGCATAACTTCTAACATAAAAAAAAGCATGTCACCACAGTATGACAGACAGTAGTGATTTAATATACATGTTATTATTGTTAGCTGCCATAGAATTTACTCCAATCCATGACAATTTTTTGTACAACAGAGGATTATGTTGTCTGGTTCTGTGTCTTCCTCACAGTTGCTAGAATGTTTGAGTCCATAGTTACAGTTATCGTATGAATCAGTCTCACTGAGAATCTCTCATGCCCTTTGTGGCCCTCTGCTTTGCCAAACATGAAGTTCCACTGTAGTGACTGATCCCTCCTGATGGCATGTCCAAAGTAAAGGAGTCTGGCAACATTCTATTGTGATACATAGAGTTCGTTGACTACTTTTGGAAGCAGATCACCAGGTCTTTCTTCCTTGTCTGTTTTATTGTAGGGACTCTACTGAAACTTGTCCACTGTGGGTGACTCTAATGGTATTTGAAATATCTGTGGCAAAGCTGCCAGAATCATAGCAATACACAAGCCACTACAGTGTCACAAACTGACAAAGAAGCAGTAGCTAATGTACATAACAAGGATATATTATTTTCTTCCTTGTTCTTTAAATTGTGATTTGAGTGAAAATTTACAGAGCAAATTCACTTTACATATAGCAGTTCACATATACTTTGTCTCATGACATTGACTATAATTTACCCCAATACAACAGCTCCCCTCCCACTTCCTCCTCATAGTTACTTCTTTCCTGTGTCAATCCTCCATGCACTCCTGCCCCCTGAACTGTCTCCCTGTGCACAAACAGCCCTTCTTTCTCCGATGATTGTTCTCTCCAAGGAGTTTATCTACCTCAGATAAATGTTCAACTCATATGCCTGTCTTTTGTTTGGCTGGAAGCCACAGGGGTGGGTTCAATTCCAGACCTAAAGGGCAGCGAGAGGCTCCATCAGACCAGCAAACTTGGTCTCCCTTGTTTTTTTTCAAATGATTTTGAGTTTTGTTCCACATTGTTCTCCCTCTCTATCCAGGATCTACATAGATCCCCCTCTAGGTGGTTGACAATGGAGTCAGGCACCATCTTGTTCTGTTCTCATAGTCATATAGGCTGTGGATCACATGGTGTACCAGTCACTAGGACTAATTGTTTCCATGAATCTTTGGTTTGCTTCATTCTTCTTTGCTCTTCTTCATTCTTCTTTGCTCTGGACAAGGAGAGAACCTTGAGATATATTCAGCTATATGAACATACAGAAAATAATTATATAAAGGGACATTCAGATACACATAACAAGCACCATAAGCCAACATTTGTTGATATTTTGGTATCAGCTTCTAACGTCTCTCCCATATACTCACTGCCATTGAGTCAATTCTGACTCATAGCAACCCCTATTGGGTTTCCAAGGCTATGAAATTTTATGGAAGCTGACTGCCCAATCTTTCTTCCACAGAGCAGCTTGTAGGTTCAAATTGCCAAACTTCTGGTCAGCAGCCAAATGCCTTACCCACTATATCACCAGAACTCCTTCCTTTCCATATAGATAACTGAAATATTCTAAATAATATTTCTTTGCTTGATATCCCAGTAAAAACTTGGCTGCTTCACACTGGCATGAAACAGGGATTACAGACTCCTTTTAGACAAATACTTAGAAATTCCAATTCCTGGCATTTCTTTCAGGGTTTCACTTGCAGTTGATGTGATTCATACTCCTATTTAGCCCTTCAGGTGTACAGATTCCTCTGCACTGGTTATACCCCCTAGTTTTACCTCAACCAGTGTCTTTCTTCCTGAAATTCACCTAAAGTCACTAATTTCACTAATTTGCTGATGTTCTACACTTTCCAATTCATTCACTTCTATGAATTCATTAAATTACTGTAACTTTAATAGATTTGTCAAGAGAAAGAAATGGTAAATTACATCATACACTTTTGGTTCCTTGCATCAAATCCCCTCAGCCCAGCTCAGAATTCAGCTGCAGCTGTGGTGAAGTTTTCTGAGAACTCAGCCTCATATTGAGAGCAGCTTATTTCATGGGCATGCCAGATGCTCTTTTTTTCTCTAAGGGAGATTTCCAAACTTCTTTGAAGCATGCTTGAAGAAGCATACAAAGCAGCATGGAAATGAGAGGAATCGATACTTTTGAATGCAACCATTTGTAGATAAACTCTCTTCTCTGTTCTTCATATCAATAAATCTGAGAGACATTTTGTCTAGGCACAATTGTGTCATGTGAATATGTGATACATCTCTCCATATTACATACATCTACTACAAAATTGATTCCCCTTGGACATAATAATGGCTTCTGGTGATTTTTTTCGATGAGCAGACAGAAGAGGAAAAAACTCAATCTGTTTCATAAAAGGATCATATTAACTACATATTATGTCTTCTGACTGTGGACTGATGCTATACTAACCCCCAATCAGGGATGGAGAGTTGAATGATCAGTGATGAGGGTTTCCAATGGGTAAAATGGGAGGAAATGTCTACTTTGTATACAGCAAGAAGAGGATTGAGATAAGGGTACATATGAACTCTTAAGTAGTGGTAAACAGCTTTCCTATTTAGTAAGGGTCCTGGATTGAGCAAGATTAGGAGATCTGAGATAAGGGAAAGAGTTGTAAAAGCACACTTCATTGGCCTTCAAATCAATGCCCATTGGAAAGCATCTACTACAAAGTTGGAACTCAATCATTAGGAGTTCATTGTGTCCAGAGTATATCAGCCAGACTATCCTTAACCACCCTGGCACTTCATGCCCTATAAGTGGAGTAGCCATGGTGACAGAATTTACAGATGGGCACTATAGTAAACGACAAAGAGTCAGTCTTACCACAGTTGACCTGTTCATTACCACAATTGTCCTTGAGAAGACTGGATTGTCACTTAGCATATTGTCATTTGGAACCCTTTAACTTTCACTACCTACAAGAAGCTTCCTTACTGCTTCCTTATAAGGATGATCTTTGCCCATGACTCATCTCTAGTACATTATATTAAAATATTTAATAACTCAATTGTACTATTTATGTAACTGTATTATTTATGTATTGTATTATTTATGTTATTAACATCATTTTATTTTATTTTATTTTGATTTGGTTGAAGATTTACAGAG
>NW_006922295.1:751160-763012 GCF_000298275.1 Orycteropus afer afer | reverse complement strand
TGCATATATCTGTTCTTGTCATGGCTCTCACTTCTTTAGGGTATATACCTAGTAATAGAATGGCTGGGTCAAATGGTATTTCTAATATTAATATTATTTTTAAGAAATATATTCAAATTAGGTGATAGTTTTTCTTATCTTCATGTAAATGCTCTTAAGTGTTCATTATTCATTAATTTTACATAGTTTTTTTATTTACTGTATGTCTTACATTGTTTATCGAACTTCAGTTATGGAAAAATAAAGGCTAGGCCAAGTAAATTTTACATTTAAATTATATGTACACATATGCATACACACACACACATATACATATATACCACATATACATGCATACATACACACACACATACATATAAATATGTTGGTGTTGTACTATTTGCTACTGAGTTGGCTCTGAATCATGGTGACCTCATATGCAAAACAATGAAATGCTAACTTGTCCTGCTACACTCTTCATGATCATTGATATGTTTAAGTCTGTTGTTGCAGCTATTGTAGTAAGTTTCAACCTAGAGGGGTATGATAGTAAAGACTGTGTGTCAACTTGGCTGGTCTGGGACTTTGAGTGATTTTGTAGCTGGATGTAGTTATTCCACATGATGAGACTGGATGTTGTGTAATCACCTCCATGGTAGAATTTGCTATAAGCAGTTAACCAATTGAAGGAGAGTTGCCTTCAGGGAGTGATCTGCTTCTAGAATATATATATATATGTATATAAAGGATCCTGTATCTGGTTCTGTCTTCATCTCCAGTACCTGAACTTGAACCGGTGACCTACTGTGTTACCTGCTGATATGAGGATTGTTACTGGACTTGACAGAGTGACTTGCCATGTTTCCTGCTGATCTTGAGATTGTGCCATTTTATCTGGTGATTTTGAGTTCATCACCCTCAGTAGCCACAGCTACGTGAGTTAGGAAACCATGCTCCATTGGACCTAGAATAAGAGGCAGAGCTGAGCCCCAAGGTCAAGGGTTCTTCACCCAACCGCTAGAACCAGAACTCTGAATTTAGACTTCTTGCCTCTTAACCGTACGAGAAATTCCTGTTTGTTAAAGCCATCCACTTGTAGTATTTCTGTTATAGCAGCACTAGAAAACTAAGAGAGGAGGCTTATCTTTCAGCCCTATATTAGACAATATTCTGTTGTGACTCATAGAATATTCATTGGCTAATTTTCAGAAGTAGACTTCCAGGCTTTTCTTCCCACTCTGTCTTAATCTGGAAGCTCTGTTGAAACCTGCCTACTGTGGGTGACCCTGTTTGTATATGGAATACTGCTTGTATAGCTTCCAGAACCACACAGTAACACACAAGCCACCACAATAAGACAAACAGAGGGCTGGTGGATAATATATAAATATGATTTGAATTTGTAATAATACACTTTTACTTCACAAAAAAAAATGCTTGAAATAATTTAATTCATCACACTCAATCGAATTCAAAATTATATTACAGTGAAAAAAAAAGAAAATACTACATTTGACCAGTTTGTAACTGCAGGTGGGCATGTATGTTTTGCACCTTTTAGTTTGGTTCTGACTACCAGTGACACTATGTACAACAGAATGAACCATTGCCCAGGCCTGCACCATCCTCACAATCATTGCTATGCTTGAGGCCATAAATTTAGCCACTATGTCAAACAATCTCATTGGGGAATTTCCCCTTTTTCATATACTTCCACTTTACTTTATAACATTCTCCAGGGAATGGTTCCTTCTGACAACCTGACTAAAATACAAGAGACAAAATCTGGCCATTCTTTCTTCTAAGGAGCATTCTGTCTGTACTTCTTCCAAGACAGATTTGTTTTTCTTCTGGCAATCCATGGTATTTTCAACATTCTTCACCCAGCACCACAATTCCAATGCATCAATTCTTCTTCCTTATTCTTTGTCCACTTTTCACATGCATATGAGGTGACTCAAAAAAATATGGCTTTGATCAGTTGCACTTTAGTCCTCAAAGAGACATCTCTGCTTTTCAGCATTCCAAAGAGGTCTTTTGCAGCATATTTGCCCACTATAATATGTAATCTGATTTCTTTACTGATGCTTCCATGGATATTGATTAAGGACTCAAGTAAAACAAAATCCCTGACAACATCAATCTTTTCTCTATTTATTGTGGTGTTGCACATTGATCCAGTTGTAAGGATTTTAGTTTTCTTTAGGTTGAAGTCATACTGAAGGCTATATTCTTTGATCTTCATCAGTAAGTGCTTCAAGTCATCTTCATTTTCAGCAAAGTTGTGTCATTTACATATCTCAGGTTGTTAATGAATCTTCCTACAGTATTGATTCTGTGTTCTTCATATAGTTCAGCTTCTCAGATTATTTGCTCAGCATACATACTGAGAGTGTATGGTCAAAGGATACAATCATGACACATACCTTTCCTGATTTTCAATCATGCAGTATCCCCATGTTCTGTTTGCATGACTGTCTTTGTGCTGTATTCAGGTTCTAGAATTCCCATTTTTTACAATGTTGTCTGTATTTGTTACGATCCACACAGTCAAATGCCTTTGAATAGTCAATAAAACTTAGGTAAATATTTTTCTGGTATTTGCTTTCAGCCAAAGATCCATCTGACTTTAGCAATTGTGTCCCTCAGTCTATGACCTCTTTTCAATCTGTCCTGAATTTTTGGCAGTTCCCTGTCAATATACCAGTACCACTTCTTTTTTTTTACTTGTCCCCATCTGCTCTTCTCACCTATCTACATATTAATTCATAGCCTGGTTTTTGGTGCTAGCAATACTGCAGTGTTGTATTTGTAATAGTATTTGCCTCTGTTTTCTACACCTTTTGTGTACATTTCAGTGTCTTTCCTTTCCCCAATGTAATCATACTGGTCACAGACTCTTTCTATATCATTCCTCCCTTCACCCATCATTTCTCTCCACACCCATCTTCAGCAAAATATAACTTATATGTGATATTAATGATATTGTTTTGTATTTTCTGCATTTTGTTGGATTACCTTTGTTTAGAATGGACATCAATATGGATATTTTATAGTTAATTGCCCACTGTAAACTTTAAGAATATCAGCAAATTATTATAACTGCTGAGTTACACAAAATATTGAACTTCATCATGATGAAGGAAGAATTATTTCCATCTTAACTAAATGGATGTTTCTACACCAGTAGTTCACATTGGGGTAGGGAAAAAGACAGGACCTTAAATGTAGAGGATAAGGACTTCCTGCTTGTGGTGATTGTGATATTTTGTAATAAGTGGAATTCTGTTGGTGGGGGTGGGCTTTCTAAACTGTATGGGAGGTGAACATAATTCATTACACTCATAGCAGTCCAATGAGGTGAATGGTCTGTATTTATGAACTACTGATGAACAACTGTAAAGTAATGAATCTTGGGAATGGGGCATGGTGGTCTGATTTGCAGTTACACAAGTGAATTATCAGGACAGCTGACATAGGGAGAAGAATGATCCTTCATTAAGCCACCTTATGAGTCACCAATATTTAATAGATATGTCACTGTGGTTAGGAGAAGAAAATGTCATGGACAGTCTGTTCTGGTTACCTAGTGACACTCCAACAAGAAAATATACCACCAAAGAGATGGCTTGAAGAAACAGGAGTTTGTTCTCTCAACAGTTTGGAGGCTTTAAGTCTGAGTTCAAAGTTCCACGCTCTAGGGGCTGAGTGAAAAACCATCAACCTTGGGCTTCAGTTTTGCTTCTGCTCCTGTTCCACTGGAGCTAGAGGATTTTCTTCATTCAAATGGCTTCTGGCTGCTGAGACTGACAAGCCAAAGTTTGACAAGTAAAAAGGCACAGTCTCAATAGTACCAAACCACACAACAGGCCATGCATTCAAGTTCATTGAAAGTCCCAAGTTCAGCAAAGCATGGCAGGGTGCTGAACAATGACATGCCTACATGCAGGGTTCAAGCATGCCACAGGCTAGAGACCATCCCCAAAGTTGTTTCTTACATACAGGAAGCAGACCACACACCCAAAGGCAGCTACTCAGCTGCTCACAGTAGATTTCACCATGGAGTTGATTACCAATCTCATCATTGGGAATACTACACCTAGCTGCCCAGCCACTCAACCAGGCCTAGCCAAATTGACACAGAAACTTAAGCACCACAGAGTCTAAGCAGAGGTGGAATGCAGAAAGTAAGAAAAAGAAACTGCAAAGATTTCACTTAAGGGCACAAATGATAAAGGACTCGGGGAACTCTCAAATATCTGGGGTCATTTTCATATGGACTACATTCTAGGAGGGCATTAACTAGTTACATAGGTATACTTAAATATAGTATTTTATTTTTATCCAAAATAGAGTTCATTTTCACTTTCAAATCAAAGAAGGATAAACCAGAAACAAATATATTATAATTAATTCTTATATTCCTCCAAATAAGAGAGCTGTAGTAATCACATTTTAGGCTATTTTCATATTATTTTATTTTAAAACTATTTAATGTACCCATTTTCACCTATTCCTATTTCTATCACCTTATCTCAGTCTCTAATTGTAGCAGTGCAGGAAAATGACAAAATATGCTTTTCTGTCTATCTTGCCTAAATAGGCAGAATTTTGAAATCATATATCTTTTAGATTATGGTGGAGATTACTTTTTCTCAAGTATATTCACACACATATTTTGCTGTAGGGAGTTTCAGATCCCCTCACTTTTATTAAAAACTTTATTATAATCTCTAAAGTCAAATATAACTCCAAATAACAACTGTCAAGATTACCAAAACAAAGTAAAAATTCAAAGTTATTTTTAGTGATTATATAGTACTAATATTCATTGAAAACAATTTCTGCAAAATGAGTATCTATTCACAGTGAGAACCTTTTAATATCAATGCAGGTAATCACATCCATCCTACCCATGTAAGTACTTTCTGCATACAAAATTCATTGTAAAAATTTGTGAGGGTGTAGGAAAACTTTTCATGGCTGTAATTGCAGTCCTAGAAAATAGAGAATGGGAAAATGTAGCAGAAAAAAAAAGGCAGAAATAATGACTATCTCCCAAATTTAATGAAAAGCATTAAACCAATAATAATAATAATAATAATACTCAATTAATCCTAAATAAGAAGAATATAAAGCCACTAGTCAGACCATAGTTATGGCAACCACGCAGGGAAAAAAAAATCCTAAAACCACTAGAAGAGGGGAAAAATGTACCTTGCATTTAAGTGATCAATGGTATGAATGGAAGGTGAATTCTACTCTGCAATGGTAAAAGCTGTAAGATAATGCAGTGATATCTTTAAAGTCTGAAAGAATAAAAACTGTCAATTCAAAATTCTTTATCCATTGCCCATATATTAAAATGAGTATGAAATATACATTTTATTTAAACCAGAACTATAAGAATTTATTATTTGTATTACAATCAATACCAAAGGAAATTGTTCAGATATAAGGGCAATGCAATGTGATAATTTGGATCTAAAGAAATAGTAAATAAGTTGGTAAATATAGCAGACTTATCTTACTTTCTTAAATTAAATAAATAAATAAGGCTTCACCAAAGACGATATTCAGCCAAAGAAGACACTCAAATGGCCAACAACACATGATGAAATGTTCAAAATCAGTAGTGAGTAGAAGAATGCAAATCAAAACAACAATGAGATACCACCTCACCCCAGGACTAACAACACAGAAAATAAAAAATGCTGGCCACGATGTGGAGAGATTGGGACTCTGCTGGTGGGACTTTAAAATGATGAAACCACTGTGAAAATCAGTATGGTGATTCCTTAAAAAGTTGGAAATAGAAACACCATTTGATCCACCATTTGATCCAGCAATCCCATAACTAGGTATATATCCTAAATAAGGGAGAACTAGGACACAAACAAATATATGGACACCCATATTTATTGCAGCAAAGTTCACAATAGCAAAGAGATGGAAACAACCTAAGTCCCTGTGGTACTTAAGTTTGTGTGTGTCAACTTGGCTGGGCCTGGTTGAGTGGCTGGCAGCTGGATGTAGTATTTCCTCTGATGAGACTGATAATCAACTCCATGGTGAAATCTATCGTGAGAAGCTGAGTAGCTGCATTAGAGATGTGGTCTGCTTCCTGTATATAAGGAGAAACCTTGGGGAATGGTCTCTACCTTATGGCATGCTTGAACCCTGTATATAGCCATATCATTGTTCAGCAGCCTGCCATGCTCTGCCAGCCTTGGGACTTTCAATGGACTTGAATTAATGGCCTGCTATGTGGTTTGGTAACATCAGGACTGTGCCTTTTTGCTTGTCAGTCATAGGTTTGTCAGTCTCAGCAGCTCTCTGAGTTAAGAAAAGCCTCTGGCTTCAGTGGGCCAGGAGCAGAAGGCAGAGCTGAAGCCCAAGGTTGAAGGGCTTTCACACAGCAAACTTAAGTCTACAAAACTGTAAGAGAATAAACTCCTGTTTGTTCATGCATCCCATTTGTGGTATATATTCCTATCAGAGTGGCACTGGGTAACCAAAACAGTGCCCATCAACAAAAGAATGGATAACCAAAGTATGGCAAATACACACAATGGAATACTATGCAATACTGAAGAACAATAAAGAATGTGCAAAACACCACATAACATGGATAAACTTGAGGACATTATGCTGAATGAAGTAAGTCAATCATAGAAGGACATATATTGTAATCGTTCATTACTATAAAAAGTCAAGGAATGGTTTATATATGGAAGGAAGCTTTCTCTGTTGGTTACCAGGTATGGGAGGGAAGAGGAGGGAGCAATAACAAAAAAAAAATGGATATTTTACTATTTATATTTGTCTCTTTGAGTTGGCTCTAATTTACAGTGACCCTATGTATAGCAGAATGAAACACAGCCAAGTCTTTCACCATCCTCACAACACTTGCTATACTTGAGCCCATTTTTTGCAGCCATTATGCCAATCCATCTTGTTGAGGGTCTTCCCCTCTTTTGCTGACTCTATTTTATCAAGCATGATATACTTCTCCAGGGAATGGTCCCTTCTGACAACATGACCAAATAGTTGAAATTAAGTCCGGTAATTCACACTTCCAAAGAGCATGTCAGCTGCACTTTTTCCAGGACAGATCATTCTTCTGTCAGTCCATAGTATTTTCAGTATTCTTTGCCAACACCACAACTGAAATGCATCAACTCTTCTTTGGTCTTTGTTATTTATTGTCCAGCTTTCTCAAGCATATAAGGTGACTGAAAATACCATGACTTGGGTTGGGTGGGCCTTTGTCTGGTAGAATAGTGCCTAAGGCACTTGACTACTAACCAGAAAGCTAGCGGTTCAAACCCACCAGCCACTCCTAAGAAGGAAGGTTGGGCAATCCTATTTCTGTAGTGATACTGCCTCGGAAACCCAAGGAGCAGTTGCTATGAGTCGGGACTGACTCGACGGCACATAACAACAACAACAGTCTTCTAAGTGACATTTTTGCTTCTTAACACTTTAACAATATCTTTTGCAGCAGATTTGCCCAGTGCAATATGATGTCTGATTTTGTAATGGTTGTTTCCATGGTTGTTGATTTTGGATCCAAGTAAAATGAAATATGTGACAACTTCAACCTTTTTTCCATTTATCATAATGATGCTTATTGGTCCAGTTGTGAGGATTTTGTTTTCTATATGTTGAGGTATAATCCATACTGAAGGCTGTAGTCTTTGGTCTTCGTCAGTAAGTACCTCAAGTCATCTTCACTTTCAGCAACAAAGGCTGTGTCTTTTGTGTATCACAGGTTGTTAATGAGTCTTTCTTATGCTGCATTCTTCTTCAAATAGTCCAGCTTCCAAAATCTGCTGTTCAGTATACAGATTGAATACATGTGGTGAAAAGATACAATCCTGACACCCATTATTCTTGATTTTAAACTATGCATTATCTCCTTGCTCAGTTCAAACAACTGTCATTTGGTCTTTGTATTGGTTTGACATGAACACAATTAAGTGTTCTGAAATCCCCTTTCTTTGCAATGTCATCGTGGTTATATGTAATTTGTTATGATCTACACAGTCAAATGCCTTTGCCCAGCCATTAATGCACAGATAGATATCTTTCTGGTATTGACCTGCTTTCAGAAAAGACCCATCAGACATCAGCAATCATGTCCTTCATTCCATGTCCTCTTGTGAATCCTGCTTGAATTTCTGGCACTTCCCTGTCAACATACTACTGCAACCGAATTATCTTCAGCAGAATTTTACTCTTGGGTGATATTAATGATATTGTTAGATATTGTCTTCATTCCACTGGATACCTTTTTTTTCGGAAAGAGCATAAGTATGTTAATTGGCCAGATAGTTGTCTTCCAAATTTCATGGGATTGACAAATTAGCTCTTCCAGTGCTGTCTGTGTGTAAACACCTAAACCAAATCAACTGCCATTGAGTTGATTCCAACTCACTGTGACTCCCATCAGGTTTCCAAGGCTGTTAATCTTTACAGCAGTAGAGTGTGTCATCTTCCTCCAATAGGACAGCTTGTGGGTTAGAATCACCTACCTTTTGGCTAACAGCTCAATGCCTTAACTGCAACGCCATCAGAGCTCCTTAAGGTTTAATGAAGTGTCTAAATTAGTATTTTGTGAATTTCTGGGGCCTTGTTTGGCACCAATGCCTTCACTGCATTTGGACTTGTTCATTCTTGATCTCATGCCAACATTTGAAATGGATAAATGTCAATTAGTGTTTTTGGTCCAGTGGCTCTGTATATTCCTTCCATCTTCTTTTGATGCTTCTGGTATCATTCAATATTTTGCTTATAGATCCTTCAATATTGCAACTGGAGGCTTGAATTATTTCTTCAATTCTTTCAACATGAGAAATAATGAGCATGTTTTTCTCTTTTGATTTTCCAACTCTAGATCTTTGTATACTTCATTGTAATCTTTACTTTGTCTTCTAGAGCCTCCCTGTGAAATCTTCTGTTCAGTCCTTTTACTTCATCATGTCTTTCATTTAGTTTGACTACTCAACATTCACAAGAAGTTTTCGTATTGTACTTTGACACTCATTTTGATCTTTTTTTTTTCCTTTTTGATCTTTTTAGTGACTTTTTGCTTTGTGGATGTGTGATGTCCTTGATGCCATCCCGTAACTCGTCTGGTCCTCAATGATTAGTGCTCAAAATGTCAAATCTATTCTTGAGATGGTTTCTAAATTCAGGTGAGATACACTCAATATTTTACTTTGGCTCCTCCATGTGTGTGTGTGTGTGTGTGTGTGTGTGTGTTAACATCTGCCAGCTTCAACCTGAATCTGCATATGAGCAACTGGTGAGCTATCCCACAATCGACCACTGTCCTGATGATATTGAGCTTCTCCATCATCTCTTTCCATAGATGTAATTGATTTGATCCTTGTGTATTCCACATGTGTAATTACCATTTATGTTGTTATAAAAAGGTATTTCAATGACTAACATATTGTTCTTGCAAAATTCTGTTGTATAATCTCTGATGTCATAATTTCCAAGTACTGTTCCTTCCTCTTCACTTCTAACTTTCATATTCCAATGACCAGCAATTATGATTGTATTTTAATTGGATGTTTGATCAATTTCAGCTGCAAAATTTGGTAAATATCTTCAATTTCTTCCACTTTGGCATTGGTGGTTGGTGTGTAAATTTGGTAATGCTCATATTAACTGTCTTTCTTATAAGTTATGGATATTCCTGCACTGTCTGTGTTACATTTCAGGAAAGCTCTTGTAATATTCTTTTTGATAAGAAATGTGATATTGTTCCTCTTCAGTTTATCATTCCCAGCATAGTAGACCATATGCTTGTCTGATTCAAAATGGCCAGTGCCAATCCATTTCAGCTCACTGATGTCTAGGATATTGATCTTACGGCATTCCATTTCATTTTTGGCAACTTCTAATTTTCTTTGATTTGCATTTCATACATTCCAAATTGAGTTGTGCCACATTAATAAATGAAAGTACCAAAACCTCTAGGCAATCCTCACCATTAAGGTAGACTCTATACTAAGGAGACAGCTCTTCTGCAGTCATATTTTGAGTATCTTCCAACATGAGGGGTTAATCATCCAGAAGTACATCAGACAATGTTCTATTGCTTTCCATATGGTTTTCACTGACTAATTTTTTCAGAAACAGATTGCCAGGTCCTTCTTTCTAGTCTTTCTTAATTTGGAAGATCTTCTGAAAGCTGTCCACCATGGGAGATCCTGTTAGTATTTGAAACACTGGTGGCATAGCTTCCAACATCACAGCAACAAATAAGACACTAGAGTATGATAAACTGACAGATAAGCGATAAAGATAGAGAAAATTTGAATAACACAACAAAGTGATCAAACTAAATGAAATTTACAGAATATCTTGAATAACTAGTCTATATATTCAGTAAATTTATATATATACGTATATATATATAATATATAGCATATATACATATACGTACACATACACACACATATATATACATATAACACACACACACACACACACATATACATATATATATATATATATATAAACGCAGCTCAGGTGGCGTAGTGCCCAAGGCATTTCACTGGTAGCCAGAAGGCTTGTGGTTCAAACCCACCAGCCACTCCATGGAAGGAAGACTGGATAATCTGCTTCTGTAAAGATTTACTGCCTTGGAAACCCAAAAGGGGTTGCTATGAGTCAGAATTGACTTGATGGCAGTGATTTTTTTTTTCTGGTTTATATATATTTATACGTGTGTGTATACCTCTGGTGTACATGAAACATTAACTAAACTAACAATACTAAAGTTCAATATCAAAATTCAGAATCAGTCGATTCGGACTCATTGTGACCACTATTGGGTTTCTAAAGCTGTAAATCTTTACAGAAGCAGACTGTCTCACCTTTCTTCTGCAACGTGGCTGATGAGTTTCAACCAGTGACCTCTTGTTAGCAGCCAAATGACTTAACTACTGCACCACCAAAGCTCTTTTAAGATAACAATAGCCTAGGTCATAAAATATATTTCAATAAATTTGAAAGGTGGATATCTTAATATATGTTTTATTCACAAATGGATTTAAAATAGAAATTCAAAATATCTAGGAAGTCTCTAAATGTTTGGAAATTATAAAGTAAATTAATAAATAACTCATAAGTCATAGGGAAAATTACAATGCAATTTAAGAAAAAAAATCAAAATGAATGATATGTTTTAAGCAGCACCAAAAGGAAAAATGTATACATTTATATGATTGCACAGCATCAAGATAAATGGAACAAAGAATGAGGCTGTCAAAATTTCATATTACTTGTTTCCACAATCAACACCAATGGAAGTAGCAGACAAGAAATCAGATGTCATGTTGCACTGGGCAAATATGTTGCAAAAGACCTCTTACCTCTTTAAAGTACTGAAGAGCAAAGATGTTTCTTTGAAGACTAAGGTGTGCCTAAACCAAGCCTGTTATTTTTGATAGCCTTCTGTGTATGTGAAACCTGGACCAAGAATAAGGAAGATCAAAAAAAATTGATGCTTTTGAGTTGTGCTGTTGGAGAAGAATACTGAAAGTAGCAAGGACTGCCAGAAGATCTAACAAATCTGTCCAGAATGAAGTACAGCTGGAATGCTCCTTGGAAGCGAGAATGACTAGACTTTTTGTCTCACTTACTTTGGTCATGTTGTCAGACGCAAGCATTCCCTTGAGAAGGATATCATGCTTGACAAAGAGGAAGACTCCTCAACAAGATAGAATGGCACAGTGGCCGCAATGATAGGCTTAAGTTAGCAAGAATTGTAAGGTTGGTTTAGGAGGCGGGGCAAGATGGCAGACTAGGCAAAAGGATTGCACAGACCCTCTTCAACAAAGAAAAGGGAAACC
>NW_006922295.1:722242-728789 GCF_000298275.1 Orycteropus afer afer | reverse complement strand
CGACGGCACTGAACAACAACAACAACATTCTTGTTTTAGGCTGTAGGCAAAGATAATCAACTAAACAGATTAGATCTTTTGACAACAAATCCCATGGCAACAAAGAGCTATGAAAATTAGAGTCCAACATTCTTATTTTTGTCACCTGAATTTTATACTATACCTTCACTGTGACTTAGGCATTAGTCTATGTAACTATATTAAAGAAAAAAAAAATATATATATATCACTTATACATTTGATACTCTGTTCAAAAGTACACTGCCTCTGTTCTTTTCAAGCTTTAATGGGTGCCTCTAAACCTTCTCTCCTGCTTGATATTAGCTGTTTCACACAAGCATCTTTCATCCCTCATGCAAGGAGTCAAAGGCAAAATACTTCAACCTTTATTTCAAAAAATTGCAGACTCATTCATGTCTTAAATATTACAGTGAGTGTTTGGTTTAAATCAGGCTCCTGATACCAATGATAAAATGAAACATCTTTAACAACTAGGTGGAAAATATGAAAAATAAAATCTCATTTCACATTGAGAGGAATCCATATATTCTACACAAATATTTTACTCATAAATCACCACAGGAAATTATTTTTAAAATAAAACGAATAAATGTGAACATTTCCCTTAAAATAAAAACTTACCTGGAGGGAAGTCACCTTCACACATTCATTTTGCAATGGTAAATATCACTAAAAATAAAGAAGCAACATGAAAATTGTCCAAGAAGTCTATATATGTCCAAATCCTTAGCATGTAAAAAACCAAAAGTACATTTAAATAATATAAATGCCTTAATAATGTGACAGCAACATTTTTATTCTCCAAAGTATGTTACCCATTGCCGTGTAGTCAGTTCTGACTCAGAGCAATCTTAAAGGTCAGAGTAGAAACTGCCCAATAGGGTTTTTAAGGCTATAATCTTTAAGGAAGCTGACTGCCACATTTTTATCCTATGGAGCAGCTTTTGGATTTGAACCATTGACCTTTGGTTTAGCCACTCAAATGATAATCACTGTGCTACCAGGGCTGCTTCCCAAATCTACTAAATGATTTATAATAATCAAAGAGTAGTTATTTATTGTAATTAATGATGTTCAAGCTTAATTTGAATACCTACTTTTAGGGGATATTGGGAAAAGTATTGAGATTTCAGTTGTGTAGTGTTTGTAACTTGCCAAAATTATATTCAGTGTTTCAGTGGAGTATATCTTAAGAACGATTTATGAAAATAAAATGTATCAATATACACTTTTGTATTTTTGTTTGTTTCTTTTTTCATGTTAATTAAAGTTTGACATAAATTACAGTGCTATAAAAGAATCATGACTATCAATCAACACCATGGGAGTATTATATTCCTCATGGGACAATAAACAAAGAGAAGGGTAAAAATAATATTGTAGGGCTCTTTGACAAATATTTTGTTTCTAGTCACAGCATTCACTTTTAGAATTCTGTGGGAAACCCATCAGATTTTTTACTAATATTTAGAATAAAACATCTTAGTGGTACTAAAATAAATATGACATTAGAAATAAATGTACTCTGCATTAATTATTAGGTAAAATGTGATGACTAGCCATTAATAAAAATTTACATTTCTTATTTCCTACCATTGATGAAAATTATTAGGACACATTCTAAATAGATGAGCAAGTGAAATATTCTTTAATAAAATTTAACTGGTATTTTTGTAAAAATGAATTTTTTTTTTATTTTGCCATAGAAATTATCATTGCATGGAAATGACATAAATTTAAATATTCAAATAAACATTTTGCTCAAGTCTGCCTCTTTTTCTGCTTTTAATTTTAACTTCCATTCTACTGAAAAACTAGACAGTTTCATAAAGTAGTTTTACAGAAGCAAGAAAAGGAGTCATGAATGAGTGAGTAATCTAAGGTTCAGTGAAGAAAATAATTGTCAGTCCAACAATTTATTCCCTGAGTCATTTTCCACTTTGATGAGTCTGCTACTCTCACAAAATTAGATCCTTAATCTCATTCCAACATTAATCCTTTCCTACTTACTGGCTGTAGTCCTTCTTTTCCCCTTTCCTTTGCTTTTCCCTAACTCAGGTTTTGCTGGAATACCATCTGTCATTCTTACCACTTCCGTTCCTCCAAATCAATCAGATATAAAAATTTCCTATTTCAAAATCCAAGCAAATTTTACTTTAAAAATTTAGAATTCCTCCCATAAATCCTTTGGTTTAATTATGGGATGATAACTTTTCTTATCTTAGTAACCACCAGTAAGTATATCCTTCTCTCGAGTCATTTTAACTAGACTGTAATAATTGAATAAGCACTGGGGTGTAGTGGTTAAAGTATCCTGCTGCTAACCAAAAGGTCAATGGTTTGAGACCACTGGCCACACTGTGGGAGAAAGATGAGGCAATCTGCTCATGTAAAGATCCATAGCCTTGGGTACACTATGGGGCTGTTCTACGCTTCTTATGGGGTTTGTATGAGTTAGAATCAACTCAATGGCAATTAGTGTGTTTTTTGGTTTATATTGATTTTTTTATTATTACAATAATCATTGAGTCTCCTTTGTAAAATTGTAAACACATTAAAAATGTTATTGTTGTTGTTAGGTGCTATCAGGTCTGCTCCAACTCATATCAACCCATGTACAACAGAACAAATCACTGCCTGGTCTTGTGCCAGTCTCACAATCCTTGCCACACCTGAGCCCATCAATGCAGCCACAGTGTTGACCCTCCACTTTACCAAGCATGATACCCTTCTCCAAGGAATGGTCCATTCTGACATCACCAAAGTAGGTGAGACAATATCTGGCCATTCTCACTCCCAAGGACCATTCTGGCTGCTCTTCTTCCAGGACAGATTTGTTAGTTCTTTTGGCAGTCCATGGTACTTTCAGTATTCTTCCAACACTGCAACTCAACAACATCATATCTTCTTCAGTCTTCCTTATTCATTGTCCAGCTCTCACATGCATGTGATACAATTGAAAATACCATGGCTTGGGTTAGGTGCACCATGGTCTTCGAGGAGACATCTTTGCTCTTCAGTACTTGAAAGAGGTCTTTTGTAGCAGATTTGCCCAGCACAATACATTGTGTGATGTCTTGACTGCTTCTTCCATTGGTGTGGATTGTGGAAACAAGTAATATGAAATCTTTAACAATTTCAATCTTTTCTCCATTTACTGTGATGCTGCTTTTTGGTCCAGTTGTTAGGATTTTTGTTTTCTTTATTTTGAGATATAATCCATATTGCAGACTGTAGTCTTAAATCTTCTTTAGTAAGTGCTTCAAGTCATGTTCACTTTCAGCAAGCAATGCTGTGTCCTCTGTATATTGCAGATTGTTAATGAGTTTCCTCTAATCCTGATGCCACAGTCTTCTTCATATAGTTCAGCTTCTCGGATTATTTGTTCAGCATACAGATGCAATCTCGGAAGGAAGGTTGGGCATTCCTACTTCCATAGTGATACTGCCTCGGAAACCCAAGGAGGGGTCGATATGAGTCGGGCCTGTCTCGATGGCAAATAACAATAACAACAACAGCATACAGATGGAATAAGTATGGTGAAAAGATACAACCCTGACACACTAGGATGCAACCCTGACACACTCTCTTCCTGATTTTAAACCCATAGTATCCCCATGTTCCATTCAAACCACCTCCTGATCTATGTACAGGTTCCTGATGAGCACAATCAAGTCTTCTGGAATTCCCATTCTTCTTAATGTTAGCCATAATTTGTTATGATCCACACAGTTAAATGCTTTTGCATAGTCAATAAAACACAGGTAAACATCTTTCTGATATTCTTTGCTTTCAGTGAAGATCCATATGATATTAACATTGATATTCTTCATTCTACTTCTATTCATAAACTCTGCTGAAATCTGACCACCACAGATGACTCTGCTGGTATTTGAAATACTGATGCCACAGCCTCCAGCCTCACATCAACATATAAGTGACCAGAGTACAATAAACTGACAGACGAGTGGTGGCCATTAAAAATTGTATTTATTATTTGGCTTTATAACTCTTTGAAATACTTAGAGCATATTAAGCATTACATGTTCAATATATGTTCTTGAATGAATAAAAGAAGAGTTATTTGCACCCTACTTCATAGTTCCTTCCCTTGCTTTATCAGGTCCTATTTCTAAAGCTTCCCTTCAGTGGTCATTATTTTTCTTAGAGAGTTTCTCTCCCTCTATCATAGATTTTTGTATTTTCAAGATTTCTTTCTATTTTAACCTCTTTCTTTTCTTTAGCTGTTGGTATTGTCTTCTTTGTCTTGTCTATTTCATGACTTCATATTCTTCATAAGATGGACAAATAAATTTTTACAATTTGTCTCTTCCCAGCTCCAGGCTATTATTCTTACCTTCCAAATGACATCTCTAAAACCTACATCAATTATTTTTTTCTGCTAATCATGGCTCTTGTCAGAGGCTGACATTTCTGGAAAGCAGACCCTGAGTTAGAGTTGAGGATGCAGAATATTTACTTGGGGTTGCCTTTGACATTTATACCTGCAGAGGAAGAAAAAACAAAACTGAACTCAGAGAGAAGTAGCTCTGTGATGCAGCCCTGGCACAACTACATGGCCAAATACAAGAAGGAGATTAGCAGCTAATGTGACTCAGCAGAGTTGCCCTGAGTTGAATCAAGATGGCCAGACCTTTAGAATCCAACCACAATATGCATATAGATCATCCTGGAAAGCAGCATAGCCTTGAACAAGGTAGCTCTCTACCAAGCCAATTCATAAAGAGAGGATGGTTCAAAGCTATTTCCTAACACCATTGCCAACATCTGAGTCAAAGTTTATCCTCAAAAGAAGATCTGAATGGGATATTTTGATGGTGAAATATAAATAGATAGATAGATAGATAGACAGATAAGTATGGCTATAGGTGATATAGATACATAGATATAGATAGATATAGATATAGATATATAGATATATAGATATAGATACAGATATGTTGCTGTTGTTGTTAGGTGCTGTGGAGTTGTACTCGATTCATAGCAACCCCTCCTTGGGTTTCCAAGGCAGTATCACTATGGAAGTAGATTGCCAAACCTTCCTTCCAGAGAGTGGCTGGTGGGGTTTAACAGCCAGCCTTCTGATTAACAGCCATGGATATAGATGTACAATTTTGAAATAAGTTATTTCTCTGGGAAAAGTTTTAGATTTATAGAAAATATATATAATGACACTACAGAGAATACCCATAAATTCCACAGTTAGTTACCCTTATTTTCATTAACTCTTGTTATAATATTATAATTAATGAAATTATATTAGTACATTATTGTTGAATAAAGTCTGTAATGTATTCACATTTACTTTTTTATTTTGACTTATGTTTTTCCAGTATTTCACACCTGAAGTAGTAATCATGTCTCCTCGGGCTTTCTTGGCTGTGACAGTTTCTCAAACTTTGCCTTTGATGAGCTTCACAGGTTTGAACATTATACATAAAGCAGTTTGGATAATATTCCATAGTGGGGATATTTCTGATGCTTATCTCATGATTACACTGGAGTTTTGGCCTTTTTTGGAGGAAGACCACAGAGGAAAGGTACCATTTACAATATATCATATGAATAGTACAAATTATCATCATGACTTATCACTGTTGATCTTAATCTTGTTCAGTTCACCTGGTTGAAGGAATGTTTCCATACTGTAATGTTAATCATTTTCCTTTTTCTGGCTATATACTTTGGAAGGTTATCACTATGCACAACTCACACTGAAAGAGTGGTAACTTGTTCCGCATAGAGATTTGGCTCTCTTCACCTACATATTCATTTATTGAAACATTAATTTATTTTATACATTTAGTTATAACACCATATTATATGTTTTCTTATTTAAATCAGTACAGCTCATTTGAGGATCTTTTGTTGGATTCCTGTACCCATTGACATACTCTAATCATTATTTTTGTCATTATTTATTTCTTTTAAAAAACCTTACTACTTTTTGGTACTGCAAGTTGTTCTTGGTTCATTTTTTTATGTTTTTCTTATCCCAGTTCAATAATTAACTATTTCTCCACGTTTCCCTGTTTCCTTTTATTGGAAAATTGTATTAGAATTGATATCTTTTCAAGAAGTTTAAAAGCACATTTTTTCCTTTTAACCTAAAGAGCCACATTTTTTATTGACTTTATTTATTTATGTATTTTTAATTGTGATTTGGGTGAAAATTTACAGAGCAAATTCACTTTCCATACAACACTTTCACATACATTTTGTCTTGTTACATTGACTACAATTTACCACAATGCAACAGCTCCCCTTCCACTTCCTTATGATAGTTACCTCTTCCCTGTGTCCATACCTCCATGCACTCCTGCCCCCTGAGCTGTCTCCCTGTGCATAGGCAGCCCTTCTTTCTCCCATGATTGATCTCTCCAAGAAGTGTATCTACCTCAGGCAAATGTTCAAATCATATACATCTCTTTTCTTTGGCTGGAAGCCACAGGTGTGGGTTCATACCTGAAGGGCAGCTATGGGCCATAGTCTCAGTGGTTCCAAT
>NW_006922295.1:714488-720357 GCF_000298275.1 Orycteropus afer afer | reverse complement strand
GCAGACAATACAACTTTGCTTGCTGAAAGTGAGGATGACTTGAGGCACTTACTGATGAAGGTTGAAGAATACAGTATGCAGTATAGATTACGTCTCAGTATAAAGAATACAAAAATCCTCACAACTCGACCAATGAGCAGCATCACAATAAATGGAGAAAAGATTGAGGTTGTCAAAGAATTCACCTTGCTTGGTTCTACAGTCAATGCCAATGGAAGCAGCAGTCAGGACATTAGAAGATTTGTAGCATTGGGAAGGTCGACCGCAAAGGAACTGTTTCAAGTGCTGAGAATCAAGGGTGGCTCCTCGAGGACTAAGGTGCGCCTGACACAAGCCATGATATTTCCAATCCCCTCATATGCATGTGAGAGCTGGACAATGAATAAGGAAGACCAAACTGTTGATGCTTTTGAGTTGTGGTGCTGGCAAAGAATGCTGAAAATACCATGGACTGGTAAAAGCACTAACAGATCTGTCCTGGAGGAAGTGCAGCCAGAATGCTCCTTGGAAGCAAGAATGGCCAGACTTCGTCTCACTTATTTTGGTCATATTGTGAGAAGGGACCATTCCCTGGATAAGGATGTCATGCTTGGTAGGGTGGAGGGTCGATGAAAGAGGGGGAAGCCTTCAACAAGATGGATTGACACAGTGGCTGAAATGGTGGACTCAAGTACAGCAAGGATCATGGAGCTGGGGTAGGATCATGCAGTGTTTTGTTGTGCTGTGCATGGGGTCACTATGAGTGGGAAATGACTCCATGGCACCTAACAACAATAACAGTATTCCATTGTGTGTATATACCATAGTTTTGTTATCCATTCCTCAGTTAATGGACACCTAGTTTGTTTCCAACTTTTGGCTATTGTAAATAGTGCTGTGATGACTATGGGTGTGAATATGTCTCTTCTTGTCATGGCTTTCACTTCTTTAGAATATGTACCTAGTAATGCAATGGCTGGGTCAAATGGTATTTCTAATTCCAACTTTTGAAGGAATCACCATACTGCTTTCCACAGAGGTTGTACCATTTTACAGTCCTATCAACAGTGTATGAGAGTCCCAATCTCTCCAAATCCTGGCCAGCATTTGCTATTTTTTGTCTTGTTGGCCTTTTCTACTAGTGCTAGAGGAAGTTGGTATTTCATTGTTTTGATTTGCATCTCTCTAATGGCTAATGATCATGAGCATTTCTTCGTCTGTTTGTTGGCTGCCTGAATATCCTTCTTGGGCAAGTGTCTATTCATGTCTTCTGGTCATTTTTTTAATTGGATTATTTGTCTTTTTGTTGTTGAGGTTTTGTAGTTTTCTTTAAATTCTAGAGATAAGTCCCTTGTCAGAAATGTCATTTCTGAATATTTTTTTCCCAATCTGTACTTTCTCTTTTGACTCTTGGAGAAGTCTTTAGAAGTATATAAAAATTTGTATTTTAGAAGATCCCAATCATCTAGTTTCTCTTCTGCTGTTTGTGCATTTTGAGTTATACTTGATAGTCTATTTATGCCATATATTAAGGCCCCAGAATTTACTCCTAGTTTTCTCTTGAGAAACTATATATTTTTAGGTTTCACATTTAAGTCTTTGATCCATCTAGAATTAGTTTTTGTATATGGTATAAGGTACAGATCTTGTTTCATTTTTCTGCAACTAGATATCTGGTTTTGCCAGTACCATTTATTAAACAATCTTTTTCTTCCTCATTTAATGGATTTTGGCCCTTTGTCAAAGATCAGCTGACCATAGGTTGATGGATCTATTTCTGGGTTCTCAATTCTATTCCTTTGGTCTATGTGTCTGTCATTAAACCAATACCAGCTAGCTTTGACTATTGTAGTTATATAGTAGATTTTGAGATCCAGCAGTGTGAGACCTCTTACTTTGTTCTTCTTCAATAGTGCTTTGCTTACCCCAGATTTCTTTCCTTTCCATATAAAGTTGGTGATTGCTTTTTCCATATCCTTAAAGAATATTGATGGGATATGGATTGGGATTGCATTGAATGTATAGATTTCTTTGGGTAGAATTGTCATTTTCACAATGTTCGGTCTTCCTATCCATGAGCATGGGATATTCTTCCATTTATGTAGATCTCTTATGGTTTCTTGAAGTAGTTTTCTTTGTACAGATCTTTTGTGTCCCTGGTAAGATTTACTGCCATGTATTTTATTTTTTGGTATCTATTTTAAATAGTATTGATATTTCTTTTTCAGCAATTGCTTTGCTGGTGTAGAGGAATAAAACTGATTTTTAGATGTTGATCTTGTATCCTGCCACAATGCTAAATCTCTCAATTAGTTCCAGTAGATTTTTGAGTGGGTCTCTTGGGTTTTCTAGGTATAAGATCATATCATCAGCAAATAGAGATAGTTTGACTTCTTCCTTACCAATTTGGATGTCTTTGATTTCCCTTTCTTTCCTTATGGCCCTGGTTAGGACTTCCAGTACAATGTTGAATAGAAGTGGTGATAGCGGGCATCCTTGTCTGGTTTCTGTTCTCAAGATGAATGGTTTCAGTCTCTCTCCTTTGAGAATAATGGTGGCTGTTGGTTTTGCATAGATGCCTTTATTATCTTGAGGAATGTCCCTTCTATTCCTTTTTCACTGAAAGTTTTGATCAGGAATGGGTGTTGGATTTTATCAAATGCTTTTTCTGCATCAATTGATATGATCATGAAGTTATTTTTCTTTGTTTTATTTATGTGATGGATGATGTTGATTGTTTTTCTAATGTTGAACATTTATTGCATACCTGATATGAATCCCACTTGGTCATGATGAATGATTTTCTTGATATGTTATTGGAGTCTATTGGCTAGGATTTTGTTGAAGATTTTTGCATCTAAATTCATGAGGGATATTGGTCTGTAGTTTTCCTTTTGAGTGATATCTTTGCCTGGTTTTGGTATCAAGGTTATGCTTGCTTCATAAATGAGTTAGGGAGGATGCCATCCTTTTCTATGTTTTGGAATAGTTTGAATAGGATTGGTATCAGTTCTTCTCTGAATGTTTGGTAGAATTCTCCAGTGAAACTGTCTGGGCTAGGGCTTTTTTATTTGGTAATTTTTTGATGACCTGCTCAATTTCTTCTTTTGTTAAGGACATGTTCAACTTTTCCACATCAGGTTGTGTTAGTTTAGGTAAGTGTTGTGTTTCTAGAAATCTTTCCATTTCATTTTACATAGTATCCTGATATTATCTTTTTTATTTCAGTTGATTCTGTTGTGATGTCACCTGTGTCATTTGTTAACTGTGCTATTTGTATTCTCTCCATCTTTTCCTTTGTTAAATTTGTCAGTGGTTTATCAATTTTATTGATATTTTCAAAAAACCAACATCTCGTATGTTGATTTTTTTCTATTTTCTGTTTCATTTTTTTCTCCTCGAATATTTATTATGTCCTTTCTTCAGGTGACTGTAGGCTTTTCCTGCTGTTCCTTTTCTTATTGTTGGAGATTTAGTTTAAAGTGTTGATTTTGCCTCTTTTTCTTTTTTGATGTGTGCATTTGTTGTTATAAATTGGCCTCTGATCAGTGTTTTTGTTGTGTCCCAAAGATTTTGGTATGTTGTGTTTTCATTGTTGTTTGATTCAATGAATTTTTGAATTTCAATTTTTATTTCTTCTCTTGGGAGCTCTGATAGCATAGTGCCTAAGGCACTTGACTGCTAACCAGAAGGCTGGAAGTTCAAACCCACCAGCCACTCCTCGGAAGGAAGATGGGGCAATCTACTTCTGTAGTGATATTGCCTCAGAAACCCAAGGAAGGGTCACTGTGAGTTGGGTCCCACTCAACAGCACATAACAACAACAACAACAACAACAACAACAACAACAACAACAACAAATTTCTTCTCTTACCCAATATTTCTCAAGGAGGGTGTTGTTCAGTTTCCATGTACTTACTCTTTTTCCATTGACCTTCCTATTGTTGATTTCTAATTTGATAACATTATTTTCTGAGAAGATGCTGTGCAGTATTTCAATATTTTTAAATTTATTAAGGCTTACTTTATGGCCTAAGATATGGTCAATCATGGAAAATGTTCCATGTGCACTGGAAAAGAATGTATATTGTGCTGGTATTGAGTGAAGTGCTCTGTAGATGTCTGTAAGGTCAAGTTGGTGTATTGTATTGTTTAGCTCTTCTGCATCTTTGTTGAGTTTCTTTCCAGTTGTTCTATCTTTCATTGAAAGTGGTGTATTAAAGTCTCCCATTGTGAATGTAGAATTATCTATTTGTCTTTTCAACTCTTTTAAAGTCTGATTTATGTATTTTGAGGCAATTTCATTGGGTCCATAGGTATATATTATGGTTATATCTTCCTGTTCAATTGATCCATTAATCATCATATAATATCTTTCCTTGTCTCATATGGTGGTTTTTGTCTTAATGTCAATTTGATCAAAATTAATATTGCCACTCCTTCTCTCTTATGGTTGCAATTTGCTTTATATATCTTTTTCCAACCTTTTGTTTTTATTCTATCTTTGTCTTTATTTCTAAGGTGTATCTCTTGTAGGCAGCATATTGACAAGTTTTCTTTTCTTATCCAATCTACAATTCTATGTCTCTTGAGTGGTGCATTTAATCCATTAACATTCAGTGCAATAATTCACAAGTATGAATTAGTTGCTGTCATTTTGCTATGTGTTTTTTCATGGCGTCCCTGGTTTCTTTGTTCCAGATTATTTTTTGTGCTGAGCTCATATGTTTATGAATCATGTTATCATTTCCTTTGTTGATTTTGTTTTACTATTGGCTGAATATTTGTGCTTGTCCTCTTTTTTATTCTGATATGAAGGTTTATCATTTTTCTTTGAGCTTACCCTGTGATTTATAATTTCCTCCCTGAGATTAGAACAGTCCATTCTATCTTCCAACTCTCTTAACTTCCTCACCATTTAGAAGTTCTGTAACTACACAATATTTTCTCTCTTTTTGTTTTGTAGTTGTCCTCACTTGCCAATTGATGTCTCTGGTTCTCTGTTTAAAATCTTGTAAGTTCATTTTACTTTGGATATGTCCCTAGCTGTGGTTTTTGGGTTATGTCATCTTGTGTATTAATGGCTGGTTTTTATTTGCAATTTTTGGTCTCTGTTCAAAGGATTCCCTTTAGCATCTCTTTTAAGGTTAGTCTGCTTTTAACAAATTCCCTTAGTTTCTGTTTATCTTGAAATCTCCTAATTTCACCATCATATTTGAAGGGCAAGTTTGTGGGGTATATAACTCTTGGTTGAAACTTTTTCTTATTCAGGGTTTTATATGTACCATCTCATTGCCTTCTCACTTGCATGGCTCCTGGTGAGCAATCAGAGCTTATCCTTATTGTTTATCCTTTGTAGGTAACTTTTGTTTTTTTCCCATGTTGTTTTCAGGATTCTTTCTTTGTCTTTGGTTTTGTGAGTTTGATGACATTGAGTCTTGGTGATTTTCTTTTGTGGTTTAAACTTATTGGAGTTTCTTGGACTTTCTGAATGGATATTTTCTCATCTTTCATCATATCAGGGAAGTTCTACTCCAATAAATCTTGGACAATTTTCTCAGTAGTTTTCTTTTTCTCTTCCTGTTCTGGAATTCTAATGACACATAGGTAATTCCTTTTGATTGTATCCCACATGAACCTTAGGCTTTCTTCATTTTGTTTTATCTTTTTCCTGATTGATCCCTTTCCAAAGAAGTATTCAGTTATTTGTGTTCAATCTCATTAATTCTGTCTTCCATTGCATCAATTCTGCTCCTTTGCCCTTCCATTGTGTTATCTATTTCTGACAAGTTAGTATTAATCTTCTGGATTTCTATCTGTAGATTTAGAATAATTTCTAATTTTTCATTTATTTTGTCATTTTGTTCTTGTGTTTTCTTCCAAAATTCTT
>NW_006922295.1:711286-713658 GCF_000298275.1 Orycteropus afer afer | reverse complement strand
AAGTAGGATTGCCCAACCTTCCTTCCGAGGAGTGGCTGGTGGGTTTGAACCGCCAGCCGTCTGGTTAGCAGGCAAGTGTCTTAGCCACTATGCTACCATAGCTCCCAATAATAATAGTAGTAGTTTTAAAATAGACAAAAAACTAAAGCAGAAAAAAGAAAGAGAGGAAAATGGGGGGAGGGCAGGGAGGGCACTCAGGCTCCATCAGAGCACACAGACTGGGATGGAGTTCCTGCAGCCCCCGAAGGTGGGTGGGAGTGGGTGATGGCCACACCTCTGTTCACCAAGTGGATGTGGGATATAAAAGTAACAGAGGGAATGTTGCACCTTTCCAGTTGTCCAGGTCTGGAATGTCTTTGGGTTTACTGGCAAGTGGAGCCTGTTCTTAAACCTTGGAATCTGGGAGAATGCTGTCATTTTAAATATCAAAAATGATTAAGTTGCTTGTAAACAATCAAAATGGCTGCTCCTTCCGGACAGACAAAAACTCCAGCACAGCCCGCCATCCTCTTTGCTGCCTCCCCTTTTATTCCCCAGCCACCAGAACAGTCCTCTGTGCAGTCCCTGGCTAGCAGGGCTGGGTTTTAGGTTAATTCTTAGATCCCACCACCACTCGGCAATACCCAAGCTGTCTATGTCATCAGGATCACTGCCAGACCGCAGCTTCATATGTCTCCTTTTTTGGTATTTTCATGTAAAGTCTTCTGTGTTGGAGTTTAGTCCATTTCTATATCCTTCCCTTCAAGGCTCAGAGGTCCAGGATTATCTTCTGTTTTTGTGTTAATTGGTTCCCCTTTTCTTTGTTGAAGAGGATCTGTTCAATCTTTCTGCCTATTCAGCCATCTTGCCGGAACAACCTGGATTGACTTCATAAGGAAATCAACAAGCATTAAAGAGGATTATGTTGATTAATATTTGATAAACTACAAAAACCTTACTGCTTAATTAGAGCTTAAGCTCCCGATGAATTATTTTTAAGATTTCTTAACTCTGTAAGCATCTTACAAATCCCAAAAATGTTTAGGTGCATCTACCTTGGTCACATTCTCCATCTATAATATAGCAAGATGAAACATCATTTCTCCAGAATTAAAAAAAATTTCACTTAATTTTCATATTAATCAATAATTGTATATAATTTTTTCTTGTTTTTCGATGACCATTCTGTCATTAAATTTAAAACTTAGATTAACACTCTGAAAAGGATCACATTAGGAAATCCTAGATACAGTGGGAGAAAAATGTGCAACAAAACTAAACATGAATAAAAAAAAAAAGACCAGCCTTAGTGGTTTGATAGAGACTGGTAGAACCACTGAGACTATGGCCTTTAGTTACCTGTCAGGCTTGGAACGGAACTTACTCTCATGGCTCAAGTTTCACCCAAACAACAGACAGACCTATGAGGTGAGCAGTAACATTGGAGAGGTAAGCACTCCTTAGAAGAATGAACAATAAGAGATGAAAATGGCAATATCTGCGGAGGAATAAAACTCAGAAGGCTGGAATGTGTAGGAAAGAAAGACAAAGAGAAATGATAAACACAGGGGTGTAGTGGGAAGAATGCTATTACATGTGGGGATTGTAAACAATGTCATGAAAAAAAATAGGTATGTATGGTTGACTAGAAAGCCAATTTGCTCTGTAAGCTCTCACCCAAATCACAATAAATACTTCATTTTTCAAAAATAGAGAAGCATGACAAAAAATTAAAAATAAAATTATTAAAAAGGTAAGGCACAAAAAGATAAAACTTAGGTTGAAATGTACTTTCTTCATTAAACCTATGAAATGATTAGTCTTATCTATTCTAAAACCTATTAAATAATTATTTTCAATCACAAACACATAAATTGTACTGACATGTTTTCTGAGAATATTTACTGAAAAAAGGAAGGAGAAAACATGTTTAAAATATATACTGGCTGTATAATAGTCTATAATATGTCTTTCAATTTCTTAAGTAATGTGTATGGTATTAAATTAATAATGTGCAATATTTTATTTTTTTTACATGCATTTTTAAATTAATTTAACTTTTCAAATTCATTTTCAATAACTTCACCATCACACAACAAAATATAAGGTATATGAAACTATACCCATCTCAAAGACCAAGAAATTAAAGCTCAGGGATAAAACTATGCAAAATAATGTCAATTACAAACTTCAAACTGAGTCGTAAGTCTCCTTTACATATCATTTATAGTCAAGAATATAAATATACATATATACCCATACAAATATACACATTTCATTATTTTAAATATTTTTCTTGCAATAAAGCTGACCTATAAACTTTGTGTGTATATATATATATATATACATATACATATATATATATATATATATATATAATATTGTTATTGTTC
>NW_006922295.1:709071-711186 GCF_000298275.1 Orycteropus afer afer | reverse complement strand
GTTATTGTTCAATGGCTAATATAATAAGCCAGTTAATTGCTAGTTATTGTAGGTATTATTGGTATTTAGGAACAGAGGAGGAAAGCAATAAATTCTAGGACTGATGAAGATGTATACACAATGGAATCTATGTAGCATTTATTATCTGTAACATTATAAATTGAAGCTTTGTCACAAAATTTTCTAAATCTATTCTGGCAAAGAAGAAATTTTATGTAATCAGTAATTTAAAGGAAGCAAGTTACAAAGTTAAAAATGGTTTAGAGCATATACATCCTCCTGGAGAACCCTTCAAGGTATTGCCACCTAGCTGGTGATGTATTTGTGTTTTTAAAAGCCCTTTCCATCGTTCTACCAAGCCAGCTGCTTCAGGATGATGGGGAACACGGTAAGACCAGTGAATTCCATGAGCATAAGCCTATTGCCACACTTCATGTGCTGTGAAATGAGTCCCTTGATCCAAAGCAATGCTGTGTGTGATACCAAGATGGTGGATAAGGCATTCTGTAAGTCCATGGATGGTAGTTTTAGCAGAAGCATTGCATGCAGGGAAGACAAATCCATATCCAGAATAAGTATCTATTCCAGTAAGAACAAAACGCTGTCCTTTCCATGATGGAAGTGGAAATGGTCCAATGTAATCAACGTGTCACCAGGTTGCTGGCTAATCACCCCAAGGAATGGTTTCATATCGCAGGTTCAGTGTTGGCCTCTGCTATTGGCAGATTGGGCACTCAGCAGTGGCAGTAGCCAAATCAGCCTTGGTAAGTGGGAGTCCATGTTGCTGAGCCCATGCATAACCTCCATCCTTGCCAACATGACCACTTTGTTCATGAGCCCATTGAGCAATGACAAGAGTAGCTGGGGAAAAAGGATGGCTGGTTTCCACTGAACTTGTCATCCTATCCACCTGATTGTTAAAGTCCTCTTCTGAGAAGGTCAACTTTTGGTGGGCAATCATATGAGACACAAATATCTTTACTCCTTCAGCCCATTCAGAGAGATCTATCCACAGACCTCTTCCACATACATCTTATCAACAATCTTCCAATCACACTCCTTCCAAGTCCAGACCATCCAGCCAAGCCATTAGCCACAGCCTATGAATCTGTGTATAATCGCACACCTGGCCATTTATTACTCCATGCAAAGTTAAGAGCCATATGCATGGCTCTAAGTTCTTCCCATTGGAAGGATTTCTCTTCACCACTGTCCTTTAAGGAAGTCTCAGAAAGTGGCTGCAGTGCCGCTGATGTGCACTTTCGAGTGGTGCCTGCATATTGTGCAGAACCATCTGTAAACCAGGCACGAGTTTTCTCTTCCTCAGTCAACTGATCATAAGGAACTTTCCATGAGCCCATAGGTGCAGACTGGGAGAGGGAAGTTAATGTGACTGGAGTGGAGACCATAGGCATTTGGGCCACTTCTTCATGCAACTTACTTGTGCCTTCAAGTCCTGCTCGAGTCCAATCTCTGATATGCCACTTCCATTTAATGATGGAGTGATGCTGTGCACATCCAACTTTATGACTCTGTGGGTCAGACAACTCCCAGTTCATGATAGGCAGCTCACGCCTCATGGTCACTTGGTGGCCCATGGTTAAGTGTTCAGTCTCTACTAAAGCTCAGTAACTAGCCAAAAGCTGTTTCTCAAAAGGACAGTAGTTATCTGCAGAGGATGGCAGGGATTTACTCCAAAACCCCAAGGGTCTGCATTGTGATTCACCAATAGGGATCTGCCAAAGACACCAAAGAGCATTTCTATCTACTACAGACACTTCAAGCACCATTGGATTAGCCGGATCATATGGCCCAAGTGGCAGAACTGCATGCATGGCAGCCTAAACCTGTTGCAGAGCCTTCTGTTGTTCTGGGCCCCACTCAAAGTTAGCAGTTTTTCAAGTCACTTGATAAATAGGCTGCATCAACACACCCAAATGAGGGACATGTTGCCTCTAAAATCCAAAGAGGCCCACCAGACGTTGTGCCTACTGTTTAGTTGTGGGAGAAGCCAGATACAATAACTGATCCTTAACTTTAGTAGGAATATCTTGACATGCCCTACACCATTGGACTCCTAGAAATTTCACTGAGGTGGAAGGTGCCTGAATTTTC
>NW_006922295.1:705814-708513 GCF_000298275.1 Orycteropus afer afer | reverse complement strand
GCAGTTCTAATGGCCTCCACTTGGCTATTCCTACCATAATAGACCATACTCCACATGTCAGGGACCCAATGTGGGAATTCTGACAATTGCTGAGCATATATATTCCAATTTTGTATCCTGCCACTGGGGAAATCACAGGATGGGTCTGGGGACCCACTGGACCCACTGTGAGATGCACCTTGGCTAAGACTCCATCAATAGCCTGACCTCCATATGACCCAACTCTGACTGGTGGACCACAATGATACTTTGGGTCTTCTGGAATTAGAGTCAATTCAGAGCTGGTGTTCAGTAACCTCCAAAAAGTCTGATTATTTCCTTTTCCTGAATGAACAGTCACTCTAGTAAAAGGCCTCAGATCCTTTTGTGGAAGGCTAGGAGAAAGATTGACATTATAGATTTTTGGCAATGTAGTGGGGTCTTTCCTCAAAAGGACCTGGCTTCCCCTTCATTCAATGGGTTGTGGGTCTGTAAACGGACTCAAGTTTGGGAATTGATTGAGAGGTGGTGACTCTGTATTATAGTGATTCAATCTAGGTTGCTGTTCACGTGACCTAGAATTCTTCTGTCTATACATATCAAGTAAATATTTAGTAGGCTTGTCATGTATTTCACTACTAGGAATACCATGGGCAAGCAGCCAGTGCCATAATTCCACATGAGTCAGACTGTTCTGATTACTGTTCTGACTCTGCTGTCCATTATGGTAACCATGTCCACCTTGCCTTTGTCGATTAACAGCTGCCACTTGGCCCCTACTACCACAAGGTCCAATCAGCTCCATCGTAGTTAAATGTCTTAGTTCAGTTAGGACAGATCCCCCTGTCAAGTCAGGTTTACATAAAATAACAATCACAGCAGTCTTCAAGGATATTGGAGCTCCCTTCATAAATGTATTCCTTACCATACTGGTGAAAGGCGTGTCTTCTGGACTCTTCATTTCTGGCTCTAGGAATCTAATCTGATAAATCCATTCAAACAGGCCCATTTCCCTAAGCCTCTGGATACCTTCCACATTATATCAAGGCAGGTCTGGTACTTCAACTTGACTTAAAGTAGGCCACTGCATAATCCATACCTCAGTAAGCCAATCAAATAAACTATGAGATCCCTTCCTAACCTCTCAAGCTGAAACATTGAATGAAGAATCCATACTTAGTGGGCCTAAATCTATAAACTCTAACTGATCCAGTGTTACATTCCTTGCACCATTATCCCCCACCCTCAGTAGCCATTCCCACACATATTCTCCAGGTTTCTATCTGTACATGTTAGCAAAATCAAGTAGGTCTTTTTCGGTATAGTGTACCACCTCCTCAGTCACACTTTCTGTTTCACCTTTTGGGGCTCGCTTGGACTTAACTTTAGTTATAGGTCTAGCAGCAACAATGGGTTGTTAAGGAAGTTTCTGAGAGCATTCAGGAATGTCTTCTATGGCCTCTGCCTTGGGCAATGACTCAGCAGGACCAGTTAGGCTAATCCCATCAAACCGAGGTGGCGGGGACAATGGTTTTACAGTAATCCATTTATATGGGAGGGGTTCAGCAGAATTTACAGGCCCCATATCCTGATCTTCCTGGGCAATTGCAGGAAAATATCAAATATCCGATCACCCAGACCATCGCTTCTCACAAGTACTTGATCTTCCTGACTCTCTGTCCATAAGTCCCCATTCCAGGTTTCAGGATCCCATTTTTTCCCAATCAATGCCCTCATTTTAATGTCAGACACCATTCTAGGTTGGCAGTTTAATTGGCATTGTAATTCAGCCACCCTTACAATAAGACTCGTGATTTAGTTTTCAGTAATAGCATGTCTGTTACTGGAAGATATAAGGCATTCTTTCAGAGCACAACTGGAAGCACTGAGGTCTTTTATGCGGCACTTAAGGTGAGACTCAGCAGCTCTGAGCTCATCTCGCTCTTTCACCACTTTGTCTAGTGTAAGTAGGACAAACCAACCAGCTTCCTTATATTCCTCACACTGACAAATTGCAGGAAAGTATCAAATATCTGATCACGCAGACCATCACTTCTCACAAGTTCTTGATATTGGTGGTGCTGTTTCACATATTAATGTTGCCACCTCATGCCACAGATTAGCAGGGCCCTCTTTACTAACAGAGGGAGGGTCACTAGTGTCTTTAAGATTAATCAAACTGGAGAACCAATTTAGGAAGCCCATCCTTATGATTTTGTCTCTCTAGAACCACTCTTGGTACCAAATGTGTTAGACTGGCTTCTCTAGAGAAACAAAACCAGTAAAGAAGCTGGCAAGTCCAAAGTTCCTGGATCAAATGTCAAGCTGGAAGATTTTTCACTTTAATCTGGGGGATGTTCCCAACTCTTGCAGCTGCAGGGGATGAGGAGCTCAAGAATGTCAGGCAGTACACCAGCTGCTGACTCCAACAAAAGACAAATCCAAGATTTCCAGGCCAAATGGTGGATTGTTCACTCACAGACAGTTGTAGGCAGCACAACAGAATCCCGATCCACAGAAGAATATCTATTTTCCTGGAATGTCCAGAGATATATTGGAAGCAGGCCATCCCCCTAGGGAAACTCCCTTTCAACAGATTGCCTGCTCAAAATATAATCATCTGATCCCATCATGGGAATAACCACATCACAACAGCTTAAACCACACAGTATTGTGGTCCAGCCAAGATGACACACAGCTCCAACTATCACAATCACCAT
>NW_006922295.1:682669-684322 GCF_000298275.1 Orycteropus afer afer | reverse complement strand
TAGGGTTCATGTAGAATACCATTGAAAGTTATAATCTGTGTGTAACCAGAATTCCAGAACAGGAAGAGAAAAAGAAAACCACTGAAAAAAATGTCCAAGATTTGTTGGAAGAAACCTTCTTGAATATGATGAAAAATGAGAATATATCCATTCAGGAAGTCCAATGAACCCCAAACAGGCTAGACCCCAAAAGAAAATCAAGAAGATGTATACTCAAACTCATCAAAACCAAAAACAAAGAAAGAATCCTGAAAGCTACATGGGAAAAATGAAAAGTTATCTCCAAAGGCAACCAATAAGACTAAGCTCTGATTTCTCAGCAGAAACCATGAAAGCAGAAAGGCAATTGGATGATATATATAAAACCCTGAAAAAGAAAATATTCCAACCAAGAATTATATGCCAAGAAATTTGTTCCTCAAATGTGATGGTAATATTGGGAGATTTTTAGATAAGCAGAAATTATGAGGATTTGTTAAAAACAGACCAACATTGCAAGAGATACTAAAGGAAATCCTTTGAACAGAGAACCAATAATAGCAAACAACACCCAACCATTGATACACAAGATGACAAAACCCAGAAACCAACACAGCTATGGAATTATCCAAAGTAAAATTAGCTTACAAGATTGTAAATGGGGAACCAGAAACATGAATTGGGAAAGGAGGACAACTACAAACCAAAAAGAGGCATAAAATAATGTAATTACAAAACTTCTAAATATTGAGGAAGTCAAGAGAGTTCTTGCAAGATAGAATGGACAGTTCTACACTTGAGGAGAAAATTATGAATCACAGGGTAACCTCAGGGAAAAAAAGGTAAACCTTCACATCACAATAAAAAAGAGGACAAGTACAAATATTTAGCAAATACTAAAACAAAGAAGGTTGGACAATCTACTTCCATAGTGATACTGCCTCAGCAACCCAAGGAGGGGTTGCTATGAGTTGGGGCTGACTTGACAGCACATAACAACAACAACAAAACAATAGCAACAAAGGAAATGATAACACAATTCATAAACATAATGAGCTCAGCATGTAAAATTATATGGAGTAAAGAAACAAGGAACACCATGAAAAAATAACATTAAAAAATGACAGCAATCTATTCATAGTTGTCAATAATTACACTGAATCTTAATGGATTAAATGCCCCACTCATGAGACAGAAAGTAGCAGACTGGATAAGAAAACATAACCCATCAATATGCTGTCTACAAGAGAAAACCTTAGATTCAAAGAGAAAAATAGACTACAAATCAAAGGTTAGGAAAAGATATGTCAAATAAATCCACCCAAAAAGAACAGGAGTGGCAATATTAATTTCTGATCAAATTGACTTAAAGACAAAAACCACTGTAAGAGACAAGGAAAAACATTATATAGTGATTAAAGATCAATTGACCCAGAAGTTATAAACATAGTAAATATCAATGGACCTAACAAAGAGCTCTAAAGTGCATAAATCAGACTTTAAAAGAGTTGGAAAGTCACATAGATGACTCTACAATCATAATGGGAGACTTAAGTACACCATTTTCAATGAAAGACAGAACAACTGGAAAGAAACTCAACAAAGACGTAGAAGAGCTAAACAATACAATCTACCAACTTGACTTTACAGAAATCTTTAGAGCACTTCACCCAG
>NW_006922295.1:674946-682184 GCF_000298275.1 Orycteropus afer afer | reverse complement strand
AAAAAAAAAATCAATGAGAATAGAAGTTTGTTTTTTGAAAAGAGTAATAAAATTGACATAACATTGGCAAATTTAAGAAAGGATAAGAGGGCAAGAATACAAATAACACAAATAAGAAATTAAATGGGCAATATCACAATAGAACCCCCTGAAATAAAAAAAGATAATATCAGGATACTAGGAAGAACTGTACTCAAAAATTTTGAAAATCTGGTAGAAATGGACAGAAAAAAAATTTCCACCACTACCAACAACAAAAAGAATGTACTGGCCCAGACAGTTTCACCAGAGAATTATACAAAACATTCAGAGAAGAACTGACACCAATCCTACTCAAATTATTTCAAAACATACAAATGGATGGAATCCCTTCTAATTCATTTTATGAAGCAAGCATAACATTGATACCAAAACCAGGCAAAGACATCACTCAAAAGGAAAACTACAGACCAATAACCCCATGAATAAAGATGTAAAAAATCTTCAGCAAAATCCTGGCCAACAGACTCCAAAGACATATCAAGAAAATCTTTCATTATTGACCAAGTGGGATTCATACCAGGTATGCAAGAATGGTTCAGCATTAGAAAAAGAATCAATGTCACCCACAACATAATTAAAACAAAGGAAAAGAACCACATGATCATATCAATCAATACAGAAAAGGCTTTTGATAAAATCTAACACCGATTCCTGATCAGAACTCTCAGAAAAATAGGAATAGAAGGGAAATTCCTCAACAAAAAAAAAGAGGTATATATGCAATACCAATAGCCAATATTATTCTCAATGGAGAGAGACTGAAACCACTGCCCTTGTGAACAGGAACAAGACAAGTATGTCCTCTCTCATTGAACATTGTATTGGAATTCCTTGCCAAGGCAATAAAGCAAGAAATGGAAATCAAATGCATCCAAATTGGTAATGAAGAAGTCAAACTATCCCTATTTGCTGATGATATGATCCTGTACCTAGAAAAACCAAGAGACTCAGTCAAAAACCTACTGGAACTAATTGAAAGATTTAGCACAGTGGCAGGATACAAGATCAGCATCCAAAAATCAGTTAGATTCCTCTACACCAGCAAAGAGATTGCTGAAAAAGAAAAAAGGAAATCAATACCGTTTATAAGAGCACTAAAAAAAAAAAAAAAAAAATTAAAATACTGTGGAATAAATCTTATCAGTTAGATAAAAGACCTGTACAAAGAAAACTACAACAGGCTACTTCAAGAAACTATAAGATATCTACATAAATAGAAGAACATAATACGCTGGTGAATAGAAGACTGATCATCGTGAAAATGTCAATTGTACCCAAAGCAATCCATACATTCAATGCAATCCCAATCCAGATTCCATCAACATTCTTTAAGGATAAGGAAAAAACAATCACTAACATTATATGGAAGGAAAAAACCTCGGATAAACAAAGCACTACTGAAGAAGCAGAATAATGTAGGCAGTCTCACACTCCCAGTTCTCAATACCTACTATTCAGCCACAGAAGTAAAAACTACATGCTATTGATACAATGACAGACACATTTACCAATGGAATAGAATTGAGAACCCAGAAATAGATCTGTTGACCTATGGTCAGCTGATATTTGATAAAGGGCCAAAATCCATTCAATGGAGAAGAAATTGTCTGTTTTACAAATGATGCTGGCCAAACTGGATATTCATTTGCAGGAAAAAAAAAGAAGATCTGTACCTCACACCATACATAAAAATGAACTTCATATGGATCAAAACTTAAATGTGAAACCTAAAACTATAAAGTACCTCAAGAAAAAACTAGGGGCAAATTTAGGGGCCCTAATATGTGGCATAACTAGACTTAAGCATAACCTAAAATGCACAAACGGCAGAAGAGAAACTAGATCAATGGGACCTTCTAAAAATTCAATTTTCATATACTTGCAAAGACTTTTCCAAGAGTCAGATGAGAACCTACAGATTGGGGAAAAAAAAAAAATTCAGCAATGACATATCTGACTAGGGACTTATCTCTAGATTTATAGAAAACTCCAGCAGCTCAAGAACAAAAAGACAAACAATCCAATTAAAAATGGACAGAAGACATGAATAGAGACACTTCACCAAAGAGGATCTTCAGGTGGCCAACAAACATATGATGAAATGCTCATGATCATTAACCATTAGAGAGTTGAAAATCAAAACAACAATGAGATACCATTTTGCCCCAGCACTAGTAGCAAAGTTCAACAAGACAGAAAATAACCATTTTTGTTGAGGATGTGGAGAGATTTGGGACTCTCATACATTGCTAGTGAGATTGTCGAATGATAT
The DNA here is from genome assembly GCF_000298275.1 of Orycteropus afer afer. NCBI lineage: Eukaryota > Metazoa > Chordata > Mammalia > Tubulidentata > Orycteropodidae > Orycteropus > Orycteropus afer. The sequence continues at coordinate 679,870 of NW_006922295.1, read as the reverse complement.
AACCACTGTGGAAAGCAGTATGGTGATTCCTTAAAAAGTTAGAATTAGAAATGCCATTTGACCCAGCCATTCCATTACTAGGAATGTGTCCTAAAGAAGTAAGAGCCAGGACAAGAACAGATATATGCACATCCATTTTACAATAGCAAAAAGATGGAAACAACCTAGGTGCCCATTAACAAAAGAATGGAAAACTAAACTATGGTACATACACAAAATGGAATACTATGCAGGCCTAAAGAATAATGTAGAAAGTGCCAGACATCACAAAATGTGGATGAATGTGTAGGACATTATGCTGAGTGAAATAAGTCAATCACAGAAATTCAAATAGTGTGTTAGTCTGTTATTATAAAAAGTCAAGGAAAGGTTTCTATATGTGAGGACATTTTCTTCTGTTGGTTACCAGCATGGGGGAAGTGGATGGAACACTGTTATATAGGTAGAGATAAATATTGATTTGGGTGAAGAGAAAAGCAATCTACCAAATGTGAGTGATCAACACGGGGACATAGAGGAAGAGGAAGACATAGAGAGGTGAATAAGAGGTACAGGCAACAAAGTCATACCCCTTTACACATATAGTACTGCGTTGTCAGTGAAGGCAAACATGGATATACAGGAGGATAGATGAGTGAACAGGTTGAACTACTGGTATGTCTATGGAAGGGGGAGTGTACCCAAGACCATGTGTAGGGTGACCAATGTTTCTACAGGTTATTTGTATGTTCTGTAAGAACTCCCACGTATATGGTAGAGCTGACAAGGGATAAGTTTGTAGTCACTTCTTGGCCACAGCCAGCCACCCAGAGGGAGCGAGTAGTTGGAACTGTAGGCTTAGGACTATAATCACAGGGAACGTCAAACTTAATTGGCATAACATACTACACAAAAAAACGGTTTGCAAGCAGCCCTCTGGGTAGAACAAAGGGTTTCTCCTAATCCATATCAAAGAGGAATGAAGAAAACAAAAGATTCCTGGAAACAATTATTCCAAGCGACTGTTACACAATGAGACCCTCAACCTATATGACTATGAGACCAGAAGAACTAGATGGTGCCTGGCTACCACTCTTAACCATTTGAGTGGGTTCTATGTAGAAGATCCTAGATAGAGTGGGAGAACAATGTGAAACAAAACTCAAAATCTTTAAAAAGATAAATAAAGAAAGGGACCAGATTTGCTGGTCTGATAGAGCCTGGGGCAACCTCTGAGACTACAGCCTCTATGTCTGGAATAGAACCCACTCCTGTAGCTTCCAGCCAATCTAAAGACAAGTATATGAGATCAACATTTACATTAGGTAGATACACTCCTTGGAGAGATCAGTCATGAGAGAACTGAAGGGCTGTGTATGCACAGGGAGACAGCTTGGGTGGCGGCATGTGTGGGAGGGAAGGACACAGGGAAGAGGTAACTATGGAAAAGAAGTGGAAGGGGAGCTGTTGTATTGTGGGAAATTGCATTCAATGTCATGAGACAAAGTGTGTGTGAGGTGCTGTATGGAAAGAGAATTTGTTTTGCAAACTTTCAGCCAAATCACAGTAAAATTTAAAAAATAAAAATTATTTTATTGAATGTTATTGTGTGATATATCAGTGCCTTGCATACAAAACAGAGTCTAGCCCATAAGATAACTAGAAAGAAGTTCTATCAGACTTCACTGCCTGTCAGTAATTAGAAAGATGAAGAGCTGGAAATAAGAGTGAATTAGGAGGAAGGAGGAAGGAGGGTCTTCAATTGACTCTTTCTTGAATCTGAAGTATCTGGGGCTCACTCTGGTGAGACTAGGCTTTGGAGCTTCATCATGACACAGACTGTAGCCTAGAAATCAGATACTTTGTGATCATGTGGATGTCTCTAAGATAGCCTTAGTGCAAGCCATCTAGAGCACCATTACCAATGGGAGAACACTTCTCACTATGGTCATTATGGAAAATGTGAATGTATGCTTGGTTTCTATTTGACTATCATGAAGTCATTTAATTACTATGAATGCAATCAGCCTACTGACGATGAAAATTGTTAAACTTTTACTCAAGTGTTATTGGTTTGAGATATGGGATTTTTAAAAGAGCGAGAGAGAGAGAGAATTCCTACTTAAAAATAATATGATATGTATTTCTAAGAAAACATACTTGGACAATGCTATGGAAAGAATAACAGGTTAGGAATATAGAAATGAGTAATAACCATGAGAGAAATTTTTAAAATTCATTCTATTATTATACCTTTAGGATTTAAAAATGAAAATGTAATTATATTTATGGAAAATAATTCAGAGCCTAGAAAATGAAAGAATATATTGACGTTAATTTAATAAGGCAACATGAGTCTCATTATCAAATGAGACAACGATAAATTAAAATAAAAACTACAGACTTATTCTACTTTTTTAAACACAACTGAAAATCAACAACCATCCAAAAACAAACAAGTCCAAAATCCTCATTGAATCAGGGTTCATATCACAAGTATAACAAATCACAATAAATTGCTTGCAGATTCTTCTAGTATTATCTTCAAATAAGCCATAAATAAATTATTTCAACATAATAAAGCATATAAAAGACTTACATATTTAGGGCTAAATGAAAAGTGAACAAGTGAAAGTCAGTATCCTGACTTGGTTCAGCAAGATGAAGTAGAAAATAAAAGATTAAAAAGCTACTCTTACCATAAGTTAAAAATTGTCAGAAAAGTTTAATAAGAAATATGAAATTCTCTATCGATAAATATTTCTGAGGCATACAGGTCAATGATCTGTTATGTCTAGGCAAAAAGAAGAAAAAATAAAAATTCAAGTTTTCTAAAATAAATTTATTAATATAAAATAATTTAAATCCAGAATCCCAATATATATTTTTGGGAACTTTAAATCATGTTTATAAACTCATTCAAAAAAAAAAAAAAAAAAAAATCAAATGCTGGTAATTAGGAAATTGTACATGTAAGTGTTTGTGTGTGTGTGTGTGAGAGAGAGAGATGATAGTGCTCTCAGTTTAGCATATATACCCTATCAATCCTATTCTAGTGTATATGTCTGTGTGTGTGTCTACAAAATTATACTGGAGGATTTATTTATAGATCAAATCTCTTAAGATTCAGCTATTGTTGCTATAACCTGTACAATTACATTGAACCTCAAAAAGTATTTAATTTTAATTGGGTATTTAGTTTGGTAATGTTATCCTGGTAATGCTAGATTACTTAACATCTCTTTATCTCTAAAATTATATATAATTGCATGAATTTTTTTTTTTTTCATTTCCTCACTGCTCTCCCTATGTGAATGAAGGTATAAAAACCATTTCTTTATTGGATTCTCAATAAAAAAAAAAAGTGCTTGAAGGTCTTTGTTTTATTTAATTTATAAACTTTTGCTCTTTCTTTGAACTGACAGTTAAATGTCTCTTCTTGCTTCCTTTCAGCATTTTCTCCTCCTTACAAGGAGGTAAAAAGAATATGGTCTCTTGATGGAGGAGAAAAACTTTTCCTTTTCTAATAATGATAAGAACAGTTGCTTTAATATTATTAAAACATAATAAAGTGGAATTTACTAGTTTCCTAGGAGATCTGGGGTAATCTAAATGGTTAATGTAATTATTAATACTAACTGAAAGTTTGGAGTTCTGGTCCTCCCAGGGGTGTGTAGGAGGAAAGGCCTTGGAACCAACTTCTGGAAAAATCAGCCACTGAAAACTCAATGAAACCCAATTCTACTTTTACATTCATGGGGTTTCCATGAGTAGGAGTCAACTCAAAAGCAACTGGTTGTTTGATATTTGTGTTCTCATTTTAAAGATGTTATTGTTAGATGACACTTTTAGATCCATACAATTATCTAAACTAGAGAAACAAACAAATGTGACTCATGAATGTTGTGAATGTGCACAATGTATACAAGCATTTGCAGTATATGAGAGTATTTGCTTCTTTCCATTCTCCCCATATATGTATAATCATTTTAAACCTTTTTTGTTGTTGTTTGCTTGGCAAAATAAAGAGAACATACTACATGATTGACCTTTGAAATTTCTTATTTACCTTGTAATCATGTTGCAATAACCCTCTTTAAGAATCTATTTCTAATTTTCATTAAAAGTATATGATACGTACACATTATTTGGAAAAATAATGTATCAACAATCATAATACTCTCTGAATATAAAGGCATGAACTTATATGTCTACATCTTTAAAGTGACATCTTACGAAAACTCATCCTGGCCTTAGCTACAATTAACGTTAAGTATTTTATAATTTTGTAAATAATTTCAAGGGCTCATTTGTCCATTTTCCGTTATAATTTTTCTTTGCTTAAATTTCTACTGAGAGATATATTTGCATGATTTCCTAATATTCAGAAATCTATAATCCTAATAGTTTGTCAGTTAGTTCTTTTCAAATAACAATTCTAACATTGGAAATACTGATATTAAATTATAATTCCTGATGTTTGTACCTAATTTTCCTCTATCTATTATACTGGTAAAATATGCACAGAAAGTATATCAATGAGGTGATATAGGGCATGCCTGATTGAACTATTATGAGAAGTTAGTTGATGTTGTGTTGTTGTTGCTAGGAGCCATTGAGACATTTCCAACTCATAGCGACCCCACACACAGCAGAATGAAACACTGCCCAATCCCTCACCAGCTCCATGATCCCTGCTATACTTGAGTCCATCATTGCAGCCACCATGTCAATCAATCTCATTGAAGACCTTCCCCTCTTTCGTCGACGCTGCACTCTACCAACCATGGCATCCTTTTCCAAGGAATGGTCCCTTCTGACAACATGACCAAAGTAGGTGAGATGAAGTCTAGCAATTCTTGCTTCCAAGGAGCACCTTGGGTACACTTTCTCCAGGACAGAACTGTTAGTTCTTTTAGCAGCCCATGGTACTTTCATCATTCTT
>NW_006922295.1:667691-672806 GCF_000298275.1 Orycteropus afer afer | reverse complement strand
CCAGTGATAAATGGATGTCTGCATATGTTTCTCCTCAATTTGAGTGGTGCCACATCAGCAAATGGAGGTCTCTAAAGCTTTACCTTATCCATATGAGTAAGGCTGGGTTTACTCTGATGATGCAGCTCTTTCCCAGTCGTATTTTGAAATCCTTCTAACCTAACTGGACTATTCTTAAATTTGTGAGGTAATGTATCAGACAGTGTTTCTTTGCTATTCGTAAGGTTTTCCCTGGCCAATTCTTTGAGAAATGGTTGGCCTCTTCCTTCTTCCTAGTCTGTCTCAGTCTGTAAGCTGGGCTGATACCTAGTACTGTGAGGATCCTGCTAGGTTTGAAACACCAGTGGCTCAGCCTCAAAATTCACATCAACACATCACCACAGTAGGACAAACCAACACACAACTTTGTCTCCCTGTTTTAAACATCTCCTACTACCCTTACCTGGGTCCCTGCAGCTGACTGCTCCTCTGTCCTTGTTCCTGGGCCTTTTAATCCCCTTTCTCCTGCTCCCCTGCCCTGCTGCTTTGGGTGTGTCTGGGTTCCCTTTCCTCATCTGGATCCTTGGATGGTTGTTGTTAGGTCCCATCAAATTGGCTCTGACTCATAGCGACCCTATGTACAACAGAACAAAACACTGCCTGCTCCTGCACCAGCCTCATAATCCTTGCTATACCCTAACTCATCCTTGAAGTCACAGTGTTAATCCATTTTATTGAGGTCCTTTTCCTTTTTTCTGACCCTCCACTTTACCAAGCATGATATCCTTCTCCAGGGTATAGTTCCTTCTGACAACAAGGCCAAAGTAAGTGACAGAAAGTCTGGCCGTTCTTGCTTCCAAAGTGTATTCTGGCTGCACTTCTTCCAGGATAGATTTGTTAGCTCTTTTTGCAGTCCATGGTATTTTCAGCATTCTTCACCAACACCACAACTCAAAAGCATCAACTCTTCTTCAGTCTTAGTTGTCCAGCTTTCACGTACATACTATGTGTTTAAAAGTGTCATGGCTTGGATTAAGTGCACCTTAGTCTTCAAAGAGACATTTTTGTTCTTCAGCACTTGAAAGAGGTGTTTTGTCACAGACTTTCCCAGTGCAATATGCCATCTGATTTCTTGACTGCTGCTCTCATTGGTGCTGATTGTGGAATCAAGTAATATGAAATCTTTGACAACATCAATCTTCTCTCTGTTTGTCATGAGGCTGTTTATTGGCCCAGTTGTGAGGACTTTTGTTTTCTTTATGCTGAAGTGTAATCCATACTGCAGACTGTAGTCTTCAATCTTCATAGGTAAGTGCTTCAAGTCATGTTCACTTTCAGCAAGCAAGGCTGTGTCCTCTGCATATTGCAGACTGTTAAAGAGTCTTCCTCCACTACTGATGCTTCATTCTTCTTTCATATAGTCCAACTTCTCTGGTGAAAGGGTACAACTCTGATACACTTCTTTCTTGATTGTAAACCATGCAGTGTCCCCTTGTTCTGTTGAAATGACATCTTCCTGGTATATGTACAGGTTCTTCATGAGAACAATTAAGTATTCTGGAGAAGTCATCAACTTTTTATCAATTATTTCATTGCTTATACAGTCAGTATTTGTGGAATATCTCTAAATACCAATCATTGTATAAGGCATTGAGAATGTTTATTTTGCTTCTGTTTTTGAAATTTATATTTCTTGTAAAATTGAACAAGTGTCTTTCTATTTCTTGTCTGTTATGGACTGAGTTATGCCTTCAAAATTCTCATTCAAACTCACAGACATCAAGTCAATTCTGACTCATGGGTAACCCTCCTTGGTTTTCTGAGGATGTAGCTCTACAGAAATAGATTACCCAGTCTTCTTTCTGAGGAATGGCTGGTAGGTTTGAACTGCCAGCCTTCTGGTTAGCAGTCAAATATCTTAGGGACTTTGCCACCAGAGCTCAAATCTTAACCTCTATGCCTGTGGCTGTAATATCTTTTGGGAATGGATTTTTGTTTTCTTTTTATGTTATTGACACAGGATTATTGTAGGTTGTATCTTGAGTCAACCTCTTAAAAGATATAGAAAGAGGAGATTAGGCAAGCAGAAATGGGGAAGAGAGAAGTCAAAATGAAGAAGATCTCCCAGGAGCAAAAGCTCAGAGAAAACAGGATCTTCCTTCCAAGCTGATAAAGAGAGAAAGCCTTCCTCTAGAGCCACCACTCTGAATTCAGACTTTTATCTTCCTAAATTGTGAAAAAATACATTTGTTTGTTTATTTATTTATTTATTTGCTATTTATTCTTTATTTACAACCACCTACTTGTGGTGTTTCTGCTACAGTATCTCTAGATAATTATGATAGTTTGTATCATGTTCTTTTGTTTTGTTTCTTACTAAAAAATAGATGGTAAAGAAAACCAACAAAGAAAATTTTCTTCCCTATTTAAACCTTTACATGACTTTTTACAGAAATGGACACATACAATGCCTATGGCATTTGAGTGCTTAGTAGAAGTTTGGCAATTCAAATTCACCAGCAGCTCTGCAGAAGGAAGATGGGACTATCTACTTCTGTAAAGATTTACTGCCTTGTAAACCCAATGGGGTTGCTATGAGTTAGAATAAACTCTATGGCAATGAGTTTAGCTTTTGTTATTCTTATTATTTTTATAGATTGACTTATTTCACTCAGTGTAATGAGATTATTCATTTATTCTTCATTATTTTTTAACATTGCATAGCATTCCATTATGTATCTTAGTTTCTTTGTTAGTTACCAAGAATAGGAGGGATGAGAAGGGACGGAAAGTAGATAGATAGTAAGAGCCAGGTTTGATATGGATGAAAGGAAAAGCAATATAAAAAATGTGTGTGACTAGCACAATATCACAGGAAAAGGAAGATATGGAGAGGTGCACAAGAAGCAAAGACAACAAAGTCAAATACTACCTACAATACTGCATTATCAGTAACAGCAAACATTAATCTGTGAGTGGATACATAAGTAGACACGTATGGATAGGCAAATGGGAAAGTACCCATGACCATGTATAGGTTTGACAGACAATATTCCTACATATGTTTGTATGTGCAATAAAAACGTCCATATGCAATTTAAACATAACTGAAGACAAAGTTAGGATAACTTCTTAGACACAAATAAACACCTTGAGAGAATGGGTTGTTGAGCCTACAGGCTGGGGCTCATGATGATGGGGAACATCAAGCTCAAATGGCACAACATGGTGTATAAAAATATTGTTCTACATCTTACTTCAACGAGTTGCATTTAGGGTCTTAAAGGCTTGCAAGCAACCATCTAAGTGGCACCTATTGGTCTCTTCTTGTCTAGAGCAAAGTAGAGTGAAGAAAATCAAAGGTGCATGGAAGCAGTTAGTCCAAAGAACTAATGGACCATGAGAACCTCAACCTATAAGACCCTGAGACCAGAAGAACTAGAGGGTGCCTGTCTACCAATACCAGCCACTCAGAAAAGGATCAAAATGAGTGATCCTGGATAGAATGGGAGAAAAATGTGGACAAAACTCTAAATCATAAAAATAAAGAAAGAAAGAAAGAAAGAAAAACTGGTAAAAATCCTGAGACTATGGCCCTGAGTCACCCTTTGGGTCTGGAATTGTACTCACTCTTGTGTCTTAACTCTTACCCAACAACAGATAGGTTCATGAGCTGAACAACAATAACCAGGGGGATGTACTCCTTCAAAAAAATCAACCAAGGGAGATGAGAAGGGCAGCATTTGCACAGGGAGAAATGCAGAGAGGAAAGAACGCATAAGCAAGAAGGACACAGGGAAAGGGTAACCAAAAGAAGTGAGAGGTAAGATATCACACAGTTAGGAAGGTAACCAGTATCATAAAACACAATGTATATACGAACTGCTGAATGTAAAACAAATCTACTTTGTAAAATTTCACCCAAATCATAATAAAAGGTTAGAAAAAGAAAATATTGTAAATATTATATTTGGGCATTAGTCAAGATAGTATAGTATTGATGTTTCAAGTAATTTCTTCCTCTCATCCAATTATATAATTGAATATACCAAAGTTATTTTAAATATTGAAAGATCTGTAGATTATTACAATAAAATAAATCATCATTTATCATATTGCTGGAGTCTCTCATTAATTAATTAATTAGTTAATTAATTTTTAGTTTTCATTGTGATTTAGATGAAAGTTTACAGACCAAAGCCATTTCTCATATAGCGCTAATTTAGATTTTAAGTGCTAAGTGGCCATTTGAACTTCTTCAGTTGTCACATATATGTATGTAAAATTAGGTTATACAAACCCCCACACAAGCCCAGATGGAAGGAAAACATATGGGTTTAGTAAGCACAAAACCAACAATAAAGAAGAAAAGAGAGGGAACATCTGATAACAAAATGAAATCAACACAAAAAAGTATATGACTATGGAAACTCCAACAATATGACAAAAAAAATACAGTGGAATGACAGCAATCATTTTCATATCTATCACTAATTACACTCAATGTGAATGGACTAAATGCACCAATCAAGAGAAAGAGAGTGGCAGACTGGATAAGAAAAGAAGATCCGTTGATATGCCACCTACAAGAGACCCACCTTAGACACAATAATAAAAACAAATTAAAAGTTAAGGGGTGGAAAAAAGTATACCAAGCCCATGGTTACAAACAAACAAAAAAAAAAGAACAGGAGTGGCAATATTAATTTCTGATAAAATAGATTTTAAGGTGAAAAACTGCATAAGAGACAAAGAAGGTCACTATATGATGTTGAAAGGGTCAATTACCAAGAAGACATTATGATAATAAATAGCTGTGCACCCAGTGAAAGTGATCCAAAACACAGGAAGGAAATATTAATTAAATTTAAAGGGAAAATAGACAAATCTGCAATAGTTGCAGGAAACTTTAACACACCACTTCCAAGGTAGGAAAAGAACAGCTAGAAAAGAACTTAACAAAGATATAGAAGAACCCAACAGCACAATCAATCAACTCAAACTCATAGACATATACAAAACACTCCACCCAACAAAAGTATAATTCACATTCTTCTCCAGTGCACCTGGATCATTCTCCAGAATATATCATATGTTTGGACATAAAACAAGCCTCAATAAATTAAAAAAAAAAAA
>NW_006922295.1:665177-666526 GCF_000298275.1 Orycteropus afer afer | reverse complement strand
AAAAAGATGGAATACTCCCAAACTCATTTTATGAAGCAAGCATAACACTAATACCAAAACCAGGGAAAGCCATAACTAAAAAGGAAAATTATATCCCTCATGAATAGACCAAAAATCTTCAACAAAATCCTAGCCAACAGAATCCAACAACATATCAAGAAAATAATACATCCTGACCGAGCTGGATTTATACCTGGTATGCTAGGATGGTTTAACATGAGAAAAACAATCAATATAATCCACCATATAAACAAAACAAAACAAAAGAACCATATGAGCATATTAATTGATGCAGAAAAGGCATTTGATAAAATCCAACACTTGTTCCTGTTCAGAACTCTCAGCAAAACAAGGATAGAAGGGAAATTCTTCAAGATAATGAAGGGCATATATGCAAAGCCAATGGCCAGCATTATTATTAATGGAGAAAGACTCAAAGCATTCCCCTTATCAGTGGGAGCCAGATAAGGATGCCCTCTATCACCAATCTTATTTAACATTGTGTTGAAAGTCCTGGCCAGGGTAATAAGGCAAGAAAGAGAAATAAAAGGCATCCAAACTGGCAAAGAGGAAGTAAAGTTATCTCTATTTGTGGATAATATGATTCTATACACAGAAAACCCAAGACACTCAGCAAAAAAAAAAGTACTTCAACTAAAGAGAGGTTCAGCAAAGTGGCAGGATACAAGGTCAACATACAAAAATCAGTTGGGTTCCTCTACACCAAGAAAGAGACCTCTGAAAAGGAAATAAGGGAAACAATACCATTTACAATAGCTACTAAAAAAATAAAATATCTAGGAACAAATCTTACCAGAGACACAAAATACCTATAAAAAGAAAACTACAGAACACTACTACAGGAGACAACAAGAGACCTACATAAATGAAAGAACCTGCCTTGTGTCTGGATAGATAGACTGAATATTGTGAAAATGTCAGTACTACCTAAAGCAATCTACATATTTAGTGAAATCCCAATCCAGATACCAACAATTATTTTTCAAGGACATGGAAAAGACAATTGCTAACTTCATATGGAAAGGAAAGAGACCTCAGATAAGCAGAGCACTACTGAAGAAGAACAGAGTAAGAGGTCTCACACTCCCAGAATTCAAAACCTACTATTCAGACACAATAGTCAAAACAGCGTGGTATTGGTACAATAGTAGACAAATAGACCAATGGAACAGAATTGAAAACATAGAAATAGACCCATCCATCTGCAGACAGCTGATCTTTGACAAAGGTCTTGTTGTTGTTGTTATATGCCGTCGAGTCGGCCCCGACTCATAGCGACCCCTCCTTGGGTTTCCAATGCAGTATCACTACGGAAGTAGGATTGCCCA
>NW_006922295.1:655143-664587 GCF_000298275.1 Orycteropus afer afer | reverse complement strand
GTAGGATTGCCCAACCTTCCTTCCGAGGAGTGGCTGGTGGGTTTGAACCGCCAGCCGTCTGGTTAGCAGGCAAGTGTCTTACCACTATGCTACCAGAGCTCCTGAGCTCCTGACAAAGGATATATCTCCAAAATCCATACAAAACAATGAGCCCTAGGAAATGATGGCCCTCAAGATCAGAAGAACTAGGTGGTGCCCCACTACCAATGCCAACCACTTGGGAAGGGATCAAAACTGGAGATCCTGGATAGAGTGGGAGAAAAATGTTCAAGAAAATCAAAAAGCAGTAATGATGAGAATTACTGGTCAGATGGATTCTGTGGGATCCTCAATACCATGGCCCTGGGATGCACTTTGGGATTGGAATAAAACTCACTCCCAGGGGCTGGATCTCAGCCCAATAATAAAAAAAATACATCCATGCAGACCTCTCAACCCAGGGTCATGCACCCACGTACTCTATGCAGATGCATCCCTTGGAGCAATTGACCACTGGGCATCAGAGGGACAATATTCACATGGAGGAAATGCAGAACACACAGGAGGGCATAACTGTGAGGGGCGGGAGGGCAGGTACTGGGAAGGGGGAAGGACAGTGGGTTATGGTTGGGGATGGTAATAGGGGAGTGAAACCAAATGAACATGATATGTTGAATGTAAAAAAAATCTGCTTTGTAAATTTGCAACTAAAGCACAATAAATAAATAAATAAAATTAGGTTATATAGAATACATATAATATGATATGAGTAATATAAAAAACTGTATATTGTCGAGTGGTCTCTGACTCACAGTGACCCTATGCACAGCAGAACTAAACACTGCCCAGTCCTGTGCCAGCCTCATGATCCTTGCTATTCCTGCACTCATTGTTGCAGCCACTGTGTCAATGTGTCTTTTTTAGGTCTTCCCCTTCTTTGATGACCCCCACCCCCCACTTCACCAAGCATGCTATCCTTCTCCAGGGAATGGTTCTTCCTGACAACATGACCAAAGTAGATGAGATGAAGTCTGGCCATTCTCACTTCCAAGGAACATTCTGTCTGCACTTCTTCCAGGACAGATCTGTTAGTCCTTTTAGCAGTACATAGTACTCTTTGCATTCTTCTCCAACACTACAATTTAAAAGCAGCAACTCTTCCTAGGTCTTTCTTATTCATTGTCCAGCTCTCACATGTGTCAAAGTGATGGAAAATGTCATGGTTTTGCTTAGGCACACCTTAGTCTTCAAGGAGATATCTTTGCTTTTCATTACTTGAAAGGAGGTCATTTGCAGCAGATTTGCCCAACTCAATACGCTGGTTTATGTCTTAACTGCTGCTTCCATTGGTGTTGATTGTAGAAACAAGTAATATGAAGTCCTTGACAACTCCAATCTTTTCTACATTTATCATGATGCTGTTGTCAAGTTGTGAAGATTTTTGTTATCTAAGTGGTAAGATTGTAATTTATTTTTCCCCTATGAACATATATTTGTAGTCAACATTTTTAAAGAAATATGAAATACCCAATGATGACTTATGAAACAAATAGATGGATGATATTAACTGACAATTCACCAAAAGATGTAATCTAAAATAAAAATGTAAATATATGGATATGCTAAATTTCCTTAGTAACTTAGACCATGAAAATTAATTAAAATGAACTGTTCATATCTCTATTAGCAATTCAAAATCCAGTTTCAACATTAAAGAAGCATTTTGGTAAACTTAAAATCTTTTGTGTGCTAATATCAAAGGAAAAATCTTTAGAAACATTTATGCCATTTGAATTTCTATAAATGAATGCCATTGTAAGGAGTTACCATCGTAGTTTTAGTTTTGATTGGCAAAATATTGTATGTAATGCCAGAAACAGGAGGCTGTTATTTAAATTAAAACACATCTATACGATTAAATAATATTAAAATTACAATTTAAAGAAATGTAATCTCTTACTGAAATGTTGCATATATTTTTCCAAAACCAAATGCACTGCCATCAAGTCGGTTCCAATTCATAGTGACCACTCCTTGGGTTTCCGAGGTGGTATCACTATGCAGTAGATCACCCAGAGTTTTCATACACTTTTAAGTAAAAAATAGTAATATATTAATATTTAATCATCATGTATAAATTTATTTGCTCACATATATTATTTTTACTGATTACTTAATCTTGAGTGATGGGTTTAGAAATATTTTTCTTCTTTATATTACTATGTTTCTTGAATTATCTGTAATATGTGAAAATTTTCTAACTTGAAAATTTTATAATTTGCATTTTTTTTTCTGGGCTTTAGCTCAGTCCAGATTTGAGCTTTCTTTGTTCTTTTTTGATGGCCTCACCCACATATCTCTCCTTCCACTTTTATACATGATCAAATGAAATGATCAGAGAATATATGTGAAACTTGTCTGTAAACTGATGGGCCATAATAATTTTAGGAGAATGACCTTTTCAGATCTGAACTCATTGCATTTCTTCTGATGAAGTTAAATGGATTTTATTCATTGTCTCCTGGTTTCTTCTGTACTGGGGTTATTCATGATTGATGTCAGAACTCCACTTTTATTATTTTTATTAAGAATTAAGTGACCTCGTATATCTGAGTAAAAAATTTTTGTTTGTATATTTCTTTTTAAAGAGTGCTTGATTGTACACCTATATCTTGAAATTATAGATGTCTAAAGCTCTATAAATTTCCCTATATATCCTAATTGGTAAACTACTGATCATAAGAAATAGAATTTTTCAGCTTAGCACAGTCTAAGAAAATGATTATAATTTAAATTTAAAATTATAATTTAAAATTAAATTTGGTTGTCTTAAATTTTTTTATTTAATATTTCAATAGCATATGATTCAAAAATATAAAATGGGTAAAGAGTTACACACCTGCCAGCCACCAGTCCCTTCTTCATAAACCACAGTTAATTTTTTATTTGTCCTACCAGAGATATGGGAGCTCTGGTAGCATAGTGCCTAAGACACTTGACTGCTAACCAGGAGGCTGGCGGTTCAAACCCACCAGCCACTCCTCGGAAGAAAGATGAGGCAATGTACTTCCATAGTGATACTGCCTCGGAAACCCAAGGAGGGGTCGCTATGAGTCAGGTCTGACTCGATGGCACATAACAACAACAACAACCACCAGATATATTGTACATATAAAAGCAAATTCAAAAAGGTTGCTCTTTTTTCTCCATTCTCTCAAAAATGGACAGCATAATTTACACAAAATTCCCTTTTATGCTTGATTTCTTAATTATTAAAATCTTGGTTAAATTTTTATATCAGCATACAATGAGCTTCCTTATATTGTTTTATGCATAAAACCTCTTTGTATCTTAATATAAGTGGACTCATATTCATGAGCATTTAACTTCCAATTATTCTTTTGATATTATAAAATGCTATAATGAATTATTTACTCTTGTCTGGACCTAATGAGCTCTGGTAGCTCAATGGGTAAGGCATTTACCTGCTAACCAGAAAGAGAGTGGTTCAAATTCACCAGCTGTACCTCAGGAGGAAGATGAGGCAATCCCTTTTGGTAAGGATTTACAGCCTTGGAAACCCTGGGGAAGTTGCTATAGCTTGGAATCGACTTGATGGCAGTGGATTTGGTTCTGGGTAGCAATTATTAATGTTAGTGGGAGATCTTGTGGTGCAGTGGTTAAGAAATTCAGCTCTTAACCTAAAGATGAGCAGTTCAAACAGACAAATTGCTCCATAGGAGAAAGATGTGGTAATCTGCTTTTGCAAAGATTTACAGTCTTGGAAAACCTATCGGATCTGCTATGAGTTAGAATTGACTGGATGGCAGTGTTTTGTTTTGTTTTGTTTTGTTAATGATGATGTCATTTTCTGCCATTTCTATTTTCTATAAAGAATGCAGATCTTTGTTTTAATTTTTGTTTTGTTTTTTTGTTTTTTGAGAATATGCACAGCTATACTGGAGGCTTTCCTAATTAATGTAGCTGCATGAGCTGAATAACTCAAGATCTGTAGAGTAGACTGCAGCCTGCTAGTGTACAGGCTGTTGAGGCTAAAGAATCCAAGACTGGAAGGTAAAACAACAGGCTGCTAACACACAGGATACCAAAACCAAACTCACTGCTGTCGAGTCGGATCCAACTCATAGTGACCTCTCCTTGGGTTTCCAAGGCTGTAGCACTATGGAAGGAGATTGCCCGAACTTCCTTCAGAGGAGTGGCTGCTGGGTTTGAACCCCCAGCCTTCTGTTTAGCAGTCAAGTGCCTTAGGCACTACTCCACCAGAGCTCCCAATACACACGGTAATAAATTCCAAATTAGCGGGCAATAGGGAAGGCTTAAGGTCAGAAAACCAGAGGTCAGATGATGACAAGCCAGTAGCAGAATGCCAACTAAGCAAAAACATAGTAAGTTTTGCCAGAATATCTGTAAATATTGGAACCAGGCCAAATCCTTGAGAAAACTCCCTTTCCACTGATAAGCTGCTCATAGCAGATCTCATCATGGAGGCAATTACATAATATCAGATTCATGTTGGGGACCGAATACATCCTAATTGCCAAACCACTGAGAATCAGGGCCCAACCAAGTTCACACACAACATTAATCATCACAGTCAAACCCTTGTCAACTTATCATCTATCCACATATCCTTAAACCATATATAATCTGTAAAAAAAAGATAATTTTAAAGTCATACTTGTGCCTAACATGATATGACTAACACATGTGCAACTGAAAATGCAGTAGCCTTGTTCACATCTCAGGTTTTCTAAGTGAAGAAAAGAAAAATTATTTAATGAACACATACAAGAATGAAATACTCATAATGATTACAGTACTTATTTCTGAAACTGTTCATGTGGTTGTAGGTGCTATATAGAACTATCTTCTTCCACCCTCCATTCCATATTCTCTTTGCCCTCAGCAAATGTCTAAGCTGGTTGTGGTTCGGCACCTGGTGAAGTGTTCCAAACCTTCATTCCTGAAGGGTCTGGGTCATTAGTAGCCACACCAGAATTTTGTTGTAGTTTTTCACTGACATTAGTCACAGGGCTTGGGAGTACTAAGAGATGGTCTAAGGGATCTCCTGTATGCCAGACATACAATTCTCTACCTTCATTATGTAGTATCAATCCAATTTTCCCTTGGTAATAAACATCAATAATATTATCTAATACAGTGACTTCTTCTGTTGCTTGTTGATCTACAGGCATAAAAAAAAAAAAAAGTGGCCAATGACATTCTAAACTTACAGTTCAATGGAAGCAGTAGCATGCCTTCAGGTGGAACTATCTCTAATTTTGGAACTAAGACCTCCACATCATTAGAGCATAGACTCACCAGGACTAGAAACAAAATTTTTGCCAGCTGGTCACAAGGTATAAGAGTGACTATTGCCAATCTATTTCCACCCCTTGATACCTAATCTCATAAATCCTTATTATTGTAGAAACTACCATATATTGAATGCTGGCTTAAAGAATATACCACCTCTTGGAGAACATTGTCCCAACCCTATAAGGTAATTCCACCTAACTAACACCATAATTGTGTATTTAGAAGGCCATTCCATCATTCCATCAAGCCAGATGCTGTAGGATGATGGGGAATATGGTAAAACCAATCAATTCCAAGAGAATACTTCATTTGCTATGTATTGCCTTGTATCAAAAGTACTGCCTTTTGATACAAGGCAATACTGTCTAGGATATTATAATGATGGATAAGGCATTCTATAAGTCCATGGATAATTTGGCAGAAATATTATTTGAAGGGAAGATAAATCCATATCTAGAGTAAGTGTCTATTACAGCAAAAACAAAATACTTCCCTTTCCAAGATGGAAGTGATCCAATGCAATCAACCTGCCACAAGATTGTTGCTCATATCAGGAACTCAGTCTTACTCTCTGCTAATGGAAGATTTCTTACTCAACAGTGGTATAACAAAGTCAGCCTTGGTGAGTAGAAGTCCATGTTACTGAACTCATGCATAACTTCCAGTATCTGCAGAAAGAGAGTGACTAGTTTCCACAGAATGTATCATTCTATCCACTTGATTGCTAAAATCTTCCTCTATGGAGGTAACTCTTTGGTGAGCAATCACATGAGATGTAAGTATTTTCCCATTTTGGCCCATTCAGGGAGGTCAGTCCATCTGTGTCTTCTCCATATTTTCATATCATAATTTTCCAGTCATGTTACTTCTAAGTTCCTAATTGTCCAGCCAAACCATTGTCCATAGCCCACGAGTCAATATACAATTGCACATCTTTTATTTCTCCTTACAAGCAAAGTGAGCAACCATGTGTACCATGTATTGCTCAAAATTCTGCCCATTCAGAACATTTCCCTTCACCATCGTCCTTCAGGGACAGAAAAGGGCTGCTTTGTTGGTGCTACCCACCTTTGCATGGTGCCTGCATATCATGCTGAAAAATCTGTAAACCAGGAACAAGTTTTCTTCTCCACAATTTATCATATGGAACTCTCATGAGGCCATAGATACTGGGAGAAGGAAGGTAATGTGACAGGAGTGGAGACACAGGCATTTGAGCCACTTCTTCATGTGACTTGTGCCTTCAGGTCTTGCTTAAGCACAATCTTGTATAAGTTAATTTTTTTGTTGTTGTTAGGAACCATCAGGTCAGTTCCAATTATAGCAACCCTATGTTCAGTAGAAGGAACTCTGGTAGTGTAGTAGCTAAGGCACTAGGTTGCTAACCAGAAGGCTGGCAGTTCAAACCCACCAGACACTCCTTAGATGGAAGGTTGGGCAAACTACTTCTATAGTGATACCACTTTGGAAACCCAAGGAGGGGTCACTATGAGTCAGGTCTGACTAGATGGCACATAACAACAACAACAACATGTTCAATAGAATGAAACATGGCCCAGTGTTTTGCCATGATCACACTCATTGCTATACTTGAGCCTATTGTTGCAACCACTGTGTCAGTCCATCTCATTGAGAGTCTTCCTCTTTTTTGCTGACCATCTACTTTACCAACCATGATATCTTTCTTCAGGGAGAATGTGACCAAAATGTGTGTGTGTGTGTGTGTGTGTGTGTATAAGACTACTTGTATATATATGCACATATAGTGAGACAGAGAGATGAAAACTTATCTCAAGGAAATAGCTCACACACAATTTTAGAGGCTGTCAATTCCTAAGTCTATGACTCAGATGTCAGACTGGAGGTTTCTCTTTACTCACATAACTGCAGGGGCTGACAAACCCAAGGTTGGCAGGACAGAAGGCAGGCTGCTGGCTCACAGGCTGTGGAGGCAATGAATCCCAACATCAGTGTGCAGTAGGACAGGCGACTTGTTCAAGTCCAGAGACTGGAGGGGAGATGATTACAAGTCAGATGAAGGATCCACAATGAATAAAATGCCATTAAGCTCTACCAGAGCATCCATATATGTAACATAATGCAGGCCACCCTGCATTGAGTAAAATATAAAATTTTAGGTGCTACCCACCTTTTTATCTTCCTCCTTTCTTCTCTTTCTTTTTCTCTTTTCTTTTTATTTCCTCCACTTTCCCATCCCTGGTTTTTGTATTTTTCTTTTTTCTCTTCCTTTTTCCTGGTTCCTTTTTTTTTTTCTTTCTTTTGATTCTTCCTATATCTTATTTTCCATTTACAGTTTTCTCATTTTTTCTTTACCATTTTTTACTCTTGCTCTTTTCTCTCATTCCTTTTCCCCCAGATATTGGACATTTTTTTTTTCTCTTTATTTTTCTTTTGTCCTTTTAAAAATATATTTTGAAATATTTTCTACTCATTTATTGCAATTCTTTTTCTTTTCTTTCTTTCTTTTATTTTTGGTTATTGTTTCCATTTGCTTATGTGGTTTGAGCTTTTTGTTCTTTGCTTTTATTTTTATGGTGGTATTTATTTATTTATTTATTTATTGTCTA
Source organism: Orycteropus afer afer (assembly GCF_000298275.1). Classification (NCBI taxonomy): domain Eukaryota; kingdom Metazoa; phylum Chordata; class Mammalia; order Tubulidentata; family Orycteropodidae; genus Orycteropus; species Orycteropus afer. The sequence continues at coordinate 656,680 of NW_006922295.1, read as the reverse complement.
ACTCAGTAGAAATCAGCCACTGTCCCAACATGACCTAAATATACATGCGACTCCTGCAGCCCCACCCATTGAGTGAGGGCTACTGACTGCTTTTGCAAAAACTGACACATGATAGATGGCAGCTAACACAGTCTGAACTCATTCTTAGCAGTGACTCCTTACTTACAGCTAACACAGATATGCGCACACACTTTCATTCTCTCTCACACACTAAACATAAATATAACACCACCACAATGTCTCAGAGACTACAGATCCTTACAGTCCAAAGAAGCAAGATAAACTAACAGAAAAAGGCACTAGAATATAAACCTAGAAAATATCCCTGACGAAGAAAGAGAATTGAAAATCCTTGATAAGGAATTCAAAAGAATTATATTTGAGTATCTTCAATAGATTGAGAGACAGATTAAGGAAAGCAGTAGCAAAATTAAGGAAAACACAGAAAAAAAAAGTTTGGAACAATTTAGGAAAACAATACAAGAACAAATTGACAAAATAAACAAAAATTAGAAATGATACAAAAACAACAAATAGAAATCCAGAAGATCAGTCCTAGGATTTCGGAAATAAATAACACAATGAAGGGGCAAAGGAGTAAAATTAAATCAATGAAAGACAGAATTAATGAGATTGAAGGCAAATTACTTAGTTAAGGGGTCAATCAGAGAGAAACTCAAAACAAAATAAAAAGATACATGTGGGCATCATCAAGACAAATAACCTACATGTAATAAGAATTCCAGAACAGGAAAAGACAAATAAAACCACAGGGAAAATTGTCCAAGATTTTTTGGAAAACAATTTCCCTAATATGATGAAACACAAAAATATATCCATTCAAACAGTTCAATAAACCCATAAAGGATAGGCCCCCAAAGAAAATCTCCAAGGCATATCATAATCATGCTCACCAAAACCAAAACCCAAAATCCTGAAAGCAGCATGGAAAAAATGAAAAGTTACCTATAAAGGGTGCCCAATAAGACTAAGCTCTGATTTCTCAGCAGAAACCATGCAGGCAAGAAGGCAATGGGATAATACATATATATAACCCTGAGAGAAAAATATACCCAGTAAAATTTTCCCTCAAATATGAGGGTGAAATTAGGAGAATTTCAGATAAGCAGAAATCAAGGTAAGTTGTAAAAACTAGACAAACCTTACAGAAGATCTTAAAAGGACTTCTTCCAACGGAGAACCAATGACAAGAAATAACAACTGATGACTAACACACTTGATGACATATCCCTGAAATCAATCCAGTTTTCTAAAGTATCTAAAGTAAATTAAGCTTGTAAGACTATAAACAGTGAACAGAGACATCAATAGGTCAATAAGAACAACAACAAACCAAAGAGAAGGAATAAATAGGGTAGTTACAGAACTCCTAAATGTTGAGGAAGTTCAAGAAAATTGTGAGATAGAACACACGATCTTTTGGATTTCTATTTGTTGTTTTTGTATCATTTCTAATTTTTGTTTATTTTGTCAATTTGTTCTTGTATTGTTTTCCTAAATTATTCCAGATTTTTTT
>NW_006922295.1:647972-650408 GCF_000298275.1 Orycteropus afer afer | reverse complement strand
AAAAAAAAAAAAAAGAAAAGGAAATCTAAGTTATCCAAATTTTCAAGGAAGAGGTAAAACTATACCTATTTGCAGATGATATTATCCTATACATAGAAAACCCAAGAAATTCGGTAAGCAAATCACTGGAACATATTAAAACGATTTATCATAGTGGCAGAATAATGAGCAACAAAAAAAAAATCAGGTGGATTCCTCTACACAAGCAAAGAGGTCTCTGAAAAAGAAATAAGGAAATCAATAACATTTATAATAGCTAAGAAAAAGATAAAATACATGGGAACAAATCTTACCAGGAACACAAAAGAGCTATACAAGAAAACTACAATACACTACTACTTCAAGAAAATGTGAGACATTAATGGAAGTACATACCAGGCTCATGGATAGGAAGATTGCATGTTGTAATAATGTCAATACTACCCATAGCAATCTAAAAATTCAATGCAAACCTGATCCAGATTCCATCAACATTCTTTAAAGACATGGAAAAGCAGTCACTAATCTTATATGGAAAGGAAAGAGACCTCAGATAAGCAAAGCACTATTGAAGAAGAACAGCAATGTAGGAAGTCTCACACTCTCAGATCTCAAAACCTACTAAACAGCTACAGTTGTCAAAACAACCTAGATATTGGTATAACAACAGACACATATATCAGTGGAACAGAACTGAAGGCACATAAATAGATCTACCGACCTATGGTCAGCTCATCTTTGACAAAGGGCCAAAATTTATTAAATGGGGAAGAGATATACTCTTTCAAAATGGTGCTGGCAAAACTACACATCCATCTGCACAAAACTGAAACAAGATCTGTACCTCACACCATACCAAAAACAAAAAAAAAAAAAAAAACTACACAGCATAGCTTTCCTTAGCAATTGGACAGGAAAGTAATCTACTAACATTGGTAAAAAACAAAAACAAAAAAAAAAAAAACCTCCAACTGGATAAAAGACTTAAATATGAAACCTGAAACTATAAAGTTAACCAAAGAAAAAATAGGGCCAAAGTCAAAGACCCTAATTTGTACATAAGTAGACTATCAAGCATAACCCAAGAAGCACAAACAGCAGAAGATGAACTAGATGATTGTGACCTTCGGAAAATCAAATTCCTATGTACATCAAAAGACTTCTCAAAAAGAGTAAAAAGAGAACCTATAAAATGGGGGGAAAAAATTGGCAATGACATATTGAACAAAGGACTTTTCTCTAAATTTATAGAAAACTCCAACACCTCAACATCAAAAAGACAGACAATCCAATTAATAAATAGGCAGACATGAGTAGATACTTCACCAAAGAAAATATTCAAGCAGACATCAAAGACATGAAATGTTCATGATCTTTAGCCATGAGAGATGCAAATCAAAACAGCCATGGGACACTATCTCACCCTAGAATTAATAGCAAAGTTCAAGAAGACAGAAAGTAACAAATCCTGGAGAGGATGTGGAAAGATTGGGACGCTCATACACTTCTTGTGGGACTGTAATATGATACAACCACTGTGGAAATCAGTATGGAGATTGCTTAAATACTTAGAAAGAGAAATAACATTTGACCCAGCAAAACCACTACTAGATATATAACCAAAAAAGTGAGAGGCAGGACAAGAATCGATGTATATGCACACATGTTCATTATAGCACTAGTCACAATAGCAAAAATGTGGAAATAACCCAGCTACCCATCAACTGAGGAATGGATAAACAAACTGTGAAACATGCACATGATGGAATACTATGCAACCCTAAAGAATAATGTAGAACTGAAAAACACTACATAATGTGGATAAACTTGGAGGACATTTTTCTGAATGAAATAAGTCAATCACAGAAGGATAAATATTGTATCTGTCCATTACTGTAAAAAAGTCAAGGAAAGGTTTATACATAGAAGAAAATTTTCTTTTTGATTGGTTACAAAGGATGGGAGGGGATGGGAAGGAAAATATCTGGATAGGTTGAAACAAATACACACACACACACACACACACACGCATATATATGTAAAGCAAAGATTAATAGTGATTATCAGGGGTAGGAGGGAGTGGAGAAAGGGGAAGCTTTTGTCTGGGGGACACTGAGTTTATGCTAATAGGTGGTATAATATTTTGAAAAAGGATAGCAATAATGGTGGTTGTTGTTATGTGCTGTTAAGTGGGCCCCAACTCATAGCAACCCCTCCTTGGGTTTCTGAGGCATTATCACAATGGAAGTAGATTGCCCAACTTTCCTTTCGAGGAGTGGCTGGTGGATTTGAACTGCCAGCCTTCTGGTTAGCAGTCAAGTGCCTTAGGCACTATGTTACCTGAGCTCCCATAATGGTGGCACAACATGAAAAATGTAATGAATTTCCCTGAGCTGTAATTGTGGAAGTTGTTATGTTGGCGAATGTCTTTGTTATGTTGGCAAATGTCTTTTTGTG
>NW_006922295.1:646138-647872 GCF_000298275.1 Orycteropus afer afer | reverse complement strand
GAAAAAATACATAAAAATGACATCAATCAATTCACACTTGTCAATTACTACAATGAATGTCAATGGATTAAATGCACCACTCAAGAGACAGAGAGTTTTAGACTGGATAAGAAAACATGACCCATCAATATGCTGTCTAGAAGAGATTCACCTTATATACAAGACAAAAATAGACTAAAAATCAAAGGTTGGAAAAAGATATATCAAGCAAATGGCAACCAAAAAAGGGCAGGAATGGCAATATATTAATTTCTGATAAAAGAAGCTTTAAGACAAAAACCACCATAAGAGACAAGGAAGGACATTTTATAATGATTAAAGAATTGATTGAATAAGAGGACATAACTATAATAAATATCAATGTACCCAATGAAAGAGCTCCAAAATACATAAATCAGACTTCAATAGAATTTAAAAATCAAATAGATGGTTCCACAGTCATAGTAAGAGATTTTACTATACCATTTTCAATAAGAGATAGAACAACTGAAAAGAAACCCAACAAAGATGGAGAAGAACTAAACAACATAATCAACCAACTTGATGCTATAGATATTTAGAGAGCACTCCACCTCACAACAGCACAATATACATTAGTTTCCAGCACACATGGATCATTCTCCAGGATAGACCATATGTTAAGACACAAAGCAAGACTCAGTAAATTTAAAAACTTTGAAATACTGCTAAACATCTTCTCAGATCACAATGCTATAAAATTAGAAATCAACACTAGGAAGACCAATGGAAAAAAAGGAAATATATGGAAACTAAATAACACTCTCCTTAAAAATGACTGGGTAACAGAAGAAATAAAAAAAAAATTCTTGAATCAAATGAGAATTAAAAAAAAAATCCTTGTAACACAGCAAAAACAGTGATAAGTCAATTTATAGCAATAGATGCATACATCATTAAAGAAGAAAGAGCCAAAATCAAAACCGTAACCCAACATCTCCAACAGTGCAAAAAAGAGCAAAAAAAAAAAAAAAAAAAGCCTATTGTCACTAGAAAAAAAGAAATAGTAAAGATTCCAGCAGAACTAAATGAAACAGTAAGTAAAAAGAGAACAAAACAAAACAAAAAAAAAACAATCAACAAGACTGGAAGCTGGTTCTTTGGAAATATTAATGACATCAACAAACCACTGGCAAACTTAACAAAAAGAAAAAGAAGAAAATGTAAATAACATGATTAAGAAATGAATGACATTTGAAATGTTGTGACATGCTGGCTGATGTCACAACAGAAATAACAAAAGAATATCAAGTATTATGAAGAACTGTACCCTAACAAATTTGAAAACCTAAAAAAAATGAACAAATTCCTGGAAACACATTATTTACCTGAACTAACACAGACTGAGCTAGAAAATCTGAACAGACCCATAACAAAAAAAGAGATAAACCTGATCATAAAAAAAAAAAAAAAAAAATTACCAACATATGAAAGTTGGTAAACCATCTGGCCTAGATGGTTTCACTGGACAATTCTAACAGTCTATCAGAGAAGAGTTGGCATCAATTCTACTCAAACTATTGCAGAACATCAAAAAGGATGGAATCCTCTCAAATTCATTTTATGAAGCAACCATAACCACAGCCAGGCAGAGACATCCCTAGAAAGGAAAAATGCAGACCAATATCCCTCATGAATATAGATGTGAAAATCATCAGCAAAATCTTAGCCAATGGACTCCAACAACATATAAAAAATTATACATATATAACTATC
>NW_006922295.1:638425-640793 GCF_000298275.1 Orycteropus afer afer | reverse complement strand
ATTCTACCACTGAACACTAGTACCCCTAAAGAAACTCCATGTTGTTTTTTTTAAAGTGACATGGAGTAGATTCTGACTCATAGTGACCCTATATGACAGAGTAGAACTGCCTTGTAGGGCTTTTTTGCCTGTAATTTTTACAAAAGCAAATCAATAGGTCTTTTCCTGTAGAGACATCTGGTGGATACAACCTGCCAACCTTTGGTTAGTAGTCGAGCACTTTATATCACTAAGATTCCTTATGAAGAAGGCCATAAGTAGGTGTTTAAATATAGATAGATAGATGGATAGATAGATAGATAGATAGATAGATAGATAGATAGATAGATAGATAAAGACCTCTGGTAGCATAATGCCTAAGGCATTTGACTGCTAACCAGAAGATTGGCAGTTCAAAAAACACTAGCCACTCTTCAGAAGGAGGATTGGGTGAACTACTTCCATAGTGATATCACCTCGGATCAAGGAGTGGTCACTATGAGTTGGATCCAACTCAACACAGTGAGTTTGGTTTATATTTATATACACCAAACTTGTCTGTCAGTTTATCATAATGTGTTGGCTTTCATGTTCCTGTGAGGCTGGAGGCTATACCACTGGTATTTCAAATACCATAAGGGTAGAAGGGTCACCTATCACCAGTGGTGGGCATGTCTCAGTGGAGCTTCCAAGCAAAGGCAGACTTGGAAGAAGGAGAGAGCCATCCACTTACCAAAGAACTATCCAGTGAAAACCTTATGAGTAGCAGTAAAACACAGTCTGATATATTACTGGAAAACTTTTTGAATAGCCCTGAAATATTGTCCGATATAGTACCAGAAGATGAGATCCTCAAGTAAGAAGGCATTCAAAATGTGAGTGGGAAAGAGCTGCCTCAACTGACTAGAGCCGTCTCATCTGACTAGAGCCTCATGTGGGTGGAGTAAAGTTTATGGGACCTCCTTTTGCTTATGTGGCATGACAAAAAAGGAAAAGAAACAGCTAAAAATATCCATTAATAATCAGATCATGAAATGTATGAAGCATGAATGTAGGGAAGTTGGAAGTTGTCAAAAATTAAAAGGAATGCATGAAGATCAATATCCTAGGCATTAGTGATCTGAAATGCACTGGTTTTGCCCAATTTGAATCAGATAACTGTGTGATCTACTATGCCAAGAATGAATGAAAAGTTGAAGAAAAATGATGTGGATTTCATCCTCACAAAGAATGTTTCAAGATCTATCATGAAGCACCATTCTGGCAGTGATAGGATAATATCCATACACATACAAGGAAGACCAGTTAATACTACTATTATGTAAATTTAGTTACCAACCACCAAAGCAAAAGATGAGGAAATAGAAGAATTTTACCAACTTCTACAGTCTGAAATTGACCAAATGTGTATTCAGGGTGTGTTGATGATAACTAATGATTGGAACACAAAAGTTGGAAACAAAGAAGAATCAGCAATATTTGGAAAATATGGCCTTGGTGATAGAAATAATGCTTGTGGTCATATGATAGAATTTTACAAGGCCAACAACTTCTTCATTGAAAATATCTTTTTGTAACAATATAAATTGTGGCTAAAAACATGGACTTCACCTGATGGAAGAAACAGGAATCAGATTGACTACATCTGTGGAAAGAGACCATGGAGAAGCTCAGTATATTTAGCTAAAACAAGGCCAGGAACAGATTGTGGAACAGACCATCAACTTCTCACATGCAAGTTCAAGTTGAAGTGGAAGACAAAACAAGTCCATGAGAGCCAAAATATGATATTGATTATATCCCACCTGGGGAGAGCAGGAGAAAGGGGATAAAAGCCAGGACTCCTCTGTCTGGGGTCAGCCCCAGGGACAACTCAGGGATGCCCAAAGCAGCAGCCCAGAAGAGCAGGAGAAAGGAAATTAAAAGCCAGGAAGCCAGACAGAGGAACAGTCAGCCACAGGGACCCTTGTGGGGGTGAAATGAGAGGTCACCAACAGCAAGACAAACTGGTCTGTCGGTTTCTCCTACTGTGGAGACATGAAGACGTGAGTTTTGAGACGGAGGCTCTGGTGTTTAAAACCCAGCAAAATGCACCTGTTGCACAGGTAACAGCCCAGCTTATGGACTGGGACAGACTAGGAAAAAAGAAGAGGCCATCCACTTCTCAAAGAATTGGCCAGAGAAAACCATATGAATAGCAAAGAAACACTGTTTGGTACATTACCACACACCTTTAGGAATAGTCTGTTTAGGCTAAAAGGCTCTCGAAATAGGACTGGCAAAGAGCTGAAACATCTGAGTAAACCCAGCCTTACTCATATGTATAAGAGAAAGCTTTCAAGACCTTCATTTGCTGATGTGGCACCACTCAAATTGAAGAGAAACAGCC
>NW_006922295.1:600158-635529 GCF_000298275.1 Orycteropus afer afer | reverse complement strand
ACCAGAAGGCTGTCAGTTCAAACCCACCAGCCACTCCTCAGAAGAAAGGTTGAGCAATCCTACTTCTGTAGTGATACTGCCTCAGAAACCCAAGGAGGGGTTGCTATGAGTCGGGCAGACTTGACGGCAAACAACAAATATATATATATATTGGAATCAGACCACACCCCTAGGGAAATATCCTTTCAACAAATTATCTACTCAAAGCATATACATCAGATCTCATCATGGAAATAACCACATCACAACTGCTTAAATCTCTCAGAATTGTGGACCAAGCAAGTTGACACACAACCCCAACTATCACAATCCTCCCCTTGTCCACTTGGCAGTTGTATACATCTCCTTAACCACAAACAGTCTCTAAATAAGGACAATTATAAAATCATATTTACACCTAATATGGTGTACTAACACATGTACAACCAAAAACCCATTAACCCTGTTTATGTTTTATAGTTCATAAGTGAAGAAAACAAAAATATTTGATACATACATACAATGAAGAAATATAGTCCTCATTTCTCATGGTCACAGCTGATATTCAGAACTACCTTCTTCTACCACCCATTCTGTATTTTCCTTGCCCTCAGCAAGCACCTCAACTGGTCATGGGTCTTTGGTGGGGTGACTCAAACCATTCCTGAAGGATCTGGGCAATTAGGAGCCATATCAGAATTGGGTTGTTGTAGTTTTCCTTCGACTTTAATCACAGGGCATAATAGTACTAAGAGATGTCCTAAGGAATGTCCTGTATTCCAGACATATGTTTTCACAATGCCAAATCTATTTCTGCTGGCATTTTTCCTCTTGGTGTTTGTAATGGTTAAAATTATATGTCAACTTTGCTAGGCCATGATTCACAGTGGTTTGGCATATATTATGTAACTTCCCTTCATTGTGTCATCTGACATGAGCAGCAAGTCAATTGAAATGAGAGTTTCCTTAGGAATGCAATGTGCAGCCAATATATATGGATGTTCTGGCAAAGCTCAATCTCTCTCAATCCTGCATTTAACTCATCACACACTCTGACCTCAGGTTCCTGGGATATGAGCCAGCAGTCTACCAACTGCAGACCTTGGGATTTGGTAGCCGCTACAACCCTGTGAGCCAAGCACCTTCTGCTTGACCTACCAATTTTGAGTTTGTCAGCACCTGCAACTATGTGAGTCAAGAGAAGCCTCCAGCCTGACACCTGATGCATATAATTAGGACTTGCCAGCCTCCATGACTGTATGAGCCATGCCCTTGAAATAAATCTCTTTATATATATTTATATATACATTTAACTGATTTTATTTCTCTATGGAATCCACCCTAAAATAGTCCTCCTATCACTTATTTCTATCTCTGTGACACGTATGTCTTCTAATTTCCTTCCTTCATAGTTCCACTTCTTTGTACCTATTTATACTTCTATTTGCTCTCTAAAGAATTAAAATATTTGTCATTTGCTAAATGCAAAGCTGTATTTTCTTTTCACCGTTTTTTCTTAAATAATTTTCAGAAGTTAAAAGTATAGACACAGAATTCTAACCAGTATGTTCAATTCATCAATCTGAGATATCTCTTTTATATTAAATATGAAATGCACATGACTGTCATATTAACAGTAAATAACAACTCCATAAATGCTTCCTTTAATTATGTATTTTATATAAAGGCATTACAAATATTCTTATCATTTGTAAAAGATATCCCAGGGCAACTATTCATTACTCATATGTTTGAAAGAACATTATATTTCTCTCAAGAAAAGTAATAAATAATGGAGTGCACATCTTTAGTTGGTATTCTTCTATAACAATTTACATTATGTTAATTGTTATGGGTATATCAATCTGATGTACCATGTCTGTAACCAATGAGGTAGAGAATTAAGATCAATAATTCTTGAGGAGCTTACCAAGAAGACTCAGGAAATTTTAAATATTATTGGTATATATTATTTCTAATGAAAGCAAAATAGACAAATATTCACTATAAAATTTTATCTATAATAAATTTTCTGTATTGTCTTTGGTTGTTGTTGCTATGTGCTATAGAGTTGGACCCCACTCACAGCGACCCCTCCTTGGGTTTCCAAGGCAGTATCATGAAGGAAGTAGATTGCCCAACCTTCTTTCCAAGGAGTGGCTGGTGGGTTTGAACCGCCAGGCTTCTGGTTAGCAGTCTAGTGCCTTTGGCACTATGCTACCAGAGTTCGCATTGTTCTTGGTACACTTTATGAAATGCACACATTTATTTTCTTCAAAAATCATGGTGTGAAATATGAAAATGCCTGGATTAACATTGTTAAATAATGTCTTAGAGAAAGGAGTAAAGCTTCAGTATCAAGTGTATATATGTTAACTTTGTAATTGCTATTTTCTGTGCCATTTTGTGCATTGATCCAATTTATCTAAAAGTGTTTTCATGTTTCTATTGACCTGCATACCTGAACATAGTCCTCACATCTACCTGCTTTTAATATTGCTCCTATTGGAATTAAGAATGCCTTTAGATGCTATTTGTTATGTTCTTCCTTATATAGAATACTCCTTTAATGTTGATACATTCTTAAAAGGTATTATTTCCCTTTGATGCATTTTTATCCATTATAAATGTCAAAAGACATTTGTTTGCAAGTTATTTGAGAATATTGCCTCAAAGGAATACATGTTGTTGTTGTTATGTGCTGTGGAGTCGGACCTGACTCATAGCGACCCCTCCTTGGGTTTCCGAGGCAGTATCACTACAGAAGTAGATTGTTCCATCTTCCTTCCGAGGAGTGGCTGGTGGGTTTGAACTACCAGCCTTCTGGTTAGCACTATGCTCAGGAATACATAGATTATTAAAAAAAAAAAAAAAAAAAAAGATGTCTCCAAGGATCTTAGTAGCTAAATCAATATACATTTTTCCAAGTCTAAAAGTACTGCTACTGTCACCTGTGACTTCCCCACCAGCTTCTGGTGCTCTCCAAATCAGTGTAGGCCATCAGGGAGAGAGGCTATCTGAAAACTCAGTTTTAATCAAGTCTCACTGTTCTGTGAATATAATTGTGGGTTCAGCCTAAACTAACAAGTATCCAATTTTTGATTACTGAAAGGTTTGTTTCCATTTATTTATTTAATTATTTATTTAATGAAAAAGGAAAAATTCACCATGGACTTATTTTCCTATAATAATTATAGTTAAGATTAAGATCTATTTCTTTCCACTCCTTCTGTCATTATTTTTGTACTTTTCAATTATGCTATTTATATAAATGTATTTAACTTACTGTAAAAACATATATATTCCCCCTATTCTTTCACTGTTTATGGCTCATCTAGTTTAACTGCAGAATATCTCACCTAATGTGAATTCTAAAATATTTCACCTTTTCACTATTGTGGGGCATTTAGGAATTTTATACAATTTGCTATTCTGTTACTGTTGCAATTAAAACAACAACAACAAAAAGTTTTCAGGATGTTCCCGTTAATAATCCATAAGGCTTGCTGTCCTGAAAGGCTGGGTGCCTTTCTCTTATCTTTTTATCCATTATGCCATCCTCATGATCACTCTACAGGAGATAGCTCTTGATCAACCCTTTGCCATATGTTCATTGTAAAGTAGTCTCTAATTCCATTGATTTAATTTAAAAATGTCACATGTCATGTAATATGTATTCTGATGATTATCAGGAGAATAAAAATAAATATTTTCTGCCTTTCAAAAATGTATTTTATGGGTTTTAGGAAAACAAACATAGAAAAATTAAATTTATTCTCTAAAACATAAGCTACTATTTTATTAGACTCTATTATAAGAGATATTAGATAAAATAAAGACAAAATATTTCACTTTTTAAGTGACAGTAAGAAATATTTCTAAAGTCACGTGGAATTCAAGTGGATATAAACTCAGTGTTTCTTGCTTCTAATCCTGAAGACTTTTTCTCACTATGCTCATATTTTGACTAATCCACATCTGTTCTTGGTCTGCATTGCTTGCTCACTCACTCACTGCTGTCCAGTAGATCCCGACTCATATTGACCCCTCTTCCTTGGGTTTCTGAGGCAGTATCTCCATGGAAGTAGATTGTCCAATCCTCCTTCCAAGAAGTGACTGGTGGGTTTGAACCACTGCCTTCTGGTTAGAAGTCAACTGCCTTAGGCACTATGCCAACAGAGATACCCCAGATATTATATCTTCTTGCTTATTAGGCAAAATCTATACTTGCTAGTTATTAGATGCAAATAATCCCAGTTGCTCCTGCAACACAAAGATTTATGGTCAATACACGTATTGTTGTTGTGTTGTTATTTGCCATTGAGTCGGCCCCGACTCATAGCGACCCCTCCTTGGGTTTCCGAGGCAGTATCACTACGGAAGTAGGAATGCCCAACCTTCCTTCCCAGGAGTGGCTGGTGGGTTTGAACCACCAGCCTTCTGGTTAGCAGTCAAGTGCCTTAGGCACTATGCTACCAGAGCTCCTAATACACATATAAGGATACATTTTTAAAACCTTTTTTTTATTATTTTAAATCAATACAATGAAAATAAAACCTACAATATAATACTATTTTGCACTAATTAAAATCACCAAACATGAAATTGTTAAAACCACATGTTAGAAAAAAAATATAAACTGTTGAAATTATTTACCATTGTCTGCTATCCAGAAGGCTAGCGATTCAAACCCACCAGCCACTCCTCAGAAGGAAGATTGGGCAATCTACTTCTATAGTGATACTGCCTAGGAAACCCAAGGAGAGGTCGTTATGAGTCGGATCTGACTGGAAGGCAATGAGTTGAGTTAAGTGAAATTAAATCTATAAAGATTGAATAAGTATGGAGAAAGGATACAACCCTGATGCCCAATCTTCCAGATTTTAAACCAGGCAGTATCCCTTTGTTCTGTTCTAAGAACAGCCTCTTTGTGTATAGATTCCTCATGAGCACAATTAAGTGTTCTGGAGTTCTTATTCTTTGCAAGCTTACCCACCCAGTCAAATGTTTTAGCATAGTCAATAAAAGACAGGTAAACATCTTTCTGATATTCGTCACTTTCAGCTATGAACTATTTGGCATTAGCAATGATATCTCTCACTCTATGTATTTCTGAATCCAACATAAATTTCTGTAAGTTCTCTGTCAATATACTGCTGTAACTGTTTTTGAATTATCTTCAGCAAAATTTTACTTGTGTGTGATATTAATGATATTCCACATTCTGTTGGATCACCTTTCTTATGAACGGGCACAAATATGGATATCTTCCAGTTGGCTGGCCAGGTAGCTCTTTTCTAAATTTCTTGACATAAGTGAGTAAGTGCCTCTAGTACTGCATTTGTTTGTTGAAATATCTCAATGGGTCAATTCCTGGATCCTTGTTTTTCACCAATTCTTTCATTGCAGCTTGGAATTCTTCCTGAAATACCATTGTTTCTTGACATAGTCAATTTAATATGTTTTTGAGCCATCACGTTGATGATAGCTTGTAACAGTAGTAACTATTTCTTCATCATTTAAGACATTTGACTGCTAACCAGAAGGCTGGTGGTTCAAACTCACCAGCCCCTCCTCAGAAGGAAGACTGGGCAATCTACTTCTATAGAGGTACCACCTCCCAAACCCAAGAAGGGGTTGCTATGAGTCAGAGCTGACTCAATAGTAGTAAGGTTTTTTTTTTTTTTTGGTACCTTTGAGAATCCTTTTAATGTCTAAAATTTCATCTTCAGTTATATGATAATGGAGCTCAAATGTAAAGAATAGTAGAAGGTGCTCTCTCTTTTTTTTCCACAAGTATTTCATTGTTTTTTATGAGTGAACTGAATAGAGATTCCTTACCTTAGATTTTGAATAGAAACATGACAAAAACCCATGTGAAACAAATATTGATTCAAATGAAAGAAGTAATTTTAGACATTACTAAAAGGGAGAAGGGGAGTAAAATTCACCAATTGATAAAACTCAATGAAAATACTACTTTATTAACTCAGAAGATAATGCTATTAATATTTACTATTCTATCTTAATACTGTATCAATTCAAAATAACTGTTTTAGGTTTCAAGTGCTGTTATAACAGAAGTATCAAAAATGGGTCGATTTAACAAACAGAAGTTTATTTTCTCAGTTTAGGAGTCTACCAGTCTGATTTCAGGATGTCAGCTCTAGGGGAAGCCTTGCTGACTCTGCTGGCTTTTCTGGAAGGTTTTTGAGCTTCTGTTCCTGGCCAATCTTCTTGTAGCTTGACATATCCCTTCCTCCTTTTCTGCTTCCTCCCTTGTTTGTTTAGTCTCTTTCATATGTCAAAGAGGTTGACTTAGAACACACCCTGAACAAATAGTGTCTCATTAACATAACAAAGAAAACTCATTCCCAAATGGGATTATGACCACTGGGTAGAGAGTTTAGGATTTATAAAACATACATTTTTTTTTTTTTTTTTAGAGTTGGGGGGCACAATTCAAATCACAAGAAAAAGCAACTTTTAGGAAAGTGGTGATCAAAAGGAAAAAAAAAGTTAGATTTCAGCAAGCCAACACAACTTTTTTTTCATTTCCTACATGTTTTTGTGCATACAGTGCAGTAGAAGGTAGACTGCTCATATCCCTCAAACTGGTTGAGAGTTCTGGTGGCATCGTGCCTAAGGTATTTGACTGCTAACCAAAAGGCTAGTAGCTCAAACCCCCCAGCCACTCCTCAAAAGGAAGATTTGGTAATCTATTTCCCTAGAGATATCTATCACCTCAGAAACCCTATCACTGCTGTGAGTTTGTGTGTTCTTAATCCAGCTCACTCACCCCTCCAGTAGCATAAATCTGAGGCATGGGTATTCCACTCTATCACAGATTTTCCCTGAAAGATTATGCTCTTGTTGCTCACTATTATGTCAGGTGTAATAGAACACTCTTTACTTGCATCCTAATGTACTGCTTCCCCATTTACTTTTCAGTTGGTGTTATCTACACTTTCTAAATGATAATCTACTTTCACTTATCTCAAGACTTATTTCTGGGAGATATAAAAGTGTGGTAGATATTACATTTTAAGACAAAAATGCAGTTCATGAGTCAAGAAGCTGTAGCCCAGGGTAACTGTGATGATAGGATTCAGAAGTAAAATTAGGGGAAATATCTTTGAATAAGAGCTGAGAGACCCATGGGATAGATTTTTCTGTGCAGTAAATATCATATAACCATGACCTCTGTAGAAACAGTAAACACATTTTGAGATATTCATTTTCTTAAGATCACAGAACTCATTTTTTCATATTATTTTGTTTGTTATAGAAATGTATTTTTTCATAATTATAAAAATGTGTTTATGGGTAAAACTACTGTAATAAAATTTACTTTTAAACTTCATAGTCTCGTTTAATGATTCTATATGTAACCTGATTTTCTGAGAGTGAGCTATAAAGCTTGTATTTCTTCTTTCTCTATTGTAACTAAGTAAATAAAAAGAAAATGAGTTATAATGAATGCCGTGCTTTGATGGTCAAACTATCAATTTGACAACCAACTACTGATTTGATGACAAATTATTTGATGACCTATTGATTTTACCAGATTTTCAAATCATAAATTTATCCAAGTGTAAGTGAAATTGACATTAAAAGACTACTTTTTTGAAAAAGCAAGAGGGTTGCTGCTACACTATCTTGTATAGTTTGCATAACTATTCTGTCTCTGTTTTAGTGTCTTTAGAGGTTGATTCTATTACTGGAAATCAATAATTCTTAGATGGCTTTCCTTTCAATTGAAACTGTTTCTGACAAAACTAAAGTAACCCCTGTCTACATGGTGTGAAACGTTCCAGAGCTTTCAATTTTGATCTCTGTCAAAGCTTCAAGTTGGCTAAAACAAATGAAGATACTTTCCAAATGTTAGCTACAAGCTGTTAAGCAGCTTCAAAGATCACGAGAATAATTCAATTAGAGTATTTTGAACAGATGATCAAAGCGGTGTCTAAGCGCATGTGTTTGATGAACACAAGTATTGGAGTTACCAATATGCTTCCATGCAAAAAGAGAGCTTACAACAATAATCAATGACATGACCAAAAAAAAGAATAATTGTCTAGAATAAATGTGAGCTTATTTATACAGCACTTTCCTGAAACTCTCCACATCTTTAAATCAGCTCATGTAGACCTAAAACTTGGATTTCAGAATAAATAAATAATGTTTGTACATATTGTAGATAAAATGCCAATGACATTACCTTATTTTTTGGTTTGAGCCACTCTGACACCATCAGAGCTACACATCTATTAACTTTCCTACAGAAATAAGAGATCTTTCTAGTTTCCTTTGAGATCATCAGGACTATGTTGAATCATTTATAAAGGCCATGTAGACATGAGATCAATGGCCTTTTTCTTAAGCAGCATAATGTGTTTATTTATGTTGTTATGTTATTTGCCATCGAGTCGGCCCCGACTCATAGCGACCCCTCCTTGGGTTTCCGAGGCAATATCACTACGGAAGTAGGAATGCCCAACCTTCCTTCAGAGGAGTGGCTGGTGGGTTTGAACCGCCAGCCTTCTGGTTAGCAGTCAAGTGCCTTAGGCACTATGCTACCAGAGCTCCTGTGTTTATTTATAGAGTTGTGTTTTTTAGATTAATACATTTTAAATCAATATTGAGGAAAAATAAGATCTTCAGACATATCTGGTGTTTGTTGTTATTATTGCTTTTTTTTTTTCCCTCGAATTTATTAGGCTAATCTCCATTTTGTTCACAATTTGTGGCATACTTACCTTCAATTTCTAGTTTAATATAATTTGTCAATTTCTGCTTTTTCATTAAAACAAATGGAAAAAAAATAGGAATGAGTTTCTTGCCACATTTTTATGACAGGCAGTAAAATTTATGATTGAGTTTGATATATATCACAAAGAGAGTTCAAATAGTCAAACCATTTTCACATGGCCTTTTTATATGTACACAGAATGACTAGGGAAATATTTTTTACAAATTGATAAAAATGAAAGGTGGCAAGGAAAAGACTTTGGGTTTGTGGTATTCACTATATGTTCATGCATCTTATCTACTGATTTTCTTGATGTTACAAGAGTGATACTGAAAGATTCATCATACAATATAGACAAAGTACTTTCTCGGTGCAAATTAACATGTTAAGATTTCAGAAGCTATAAACTATGGTGTCATTTTAAAATAATATATCATGTAAAATTCCCATTATGTCAGTGAAAACACACTTACTTCAGGTATTAATGATGATTTTCAATTGTGCAGTCATTTAAAAGTCTAAGGGGGCTATATAGTAAGAATGTGAAAATATTTAAATATCTAAGCTAGAAGTTTAAAAAAATACAAACACTTTTCAGTTTGAGAAGTTACTACATCATTAGTATAAATTTCCATTAATAAGAATGAGTCTAATAACCCCTGTGTGTCTGAGATGCCGGAGATGAAAAGTGAAAAATGCACTGCCCCTGGGACAGGAGCGGAATGGAAATTCTATGAGAGGTAACATTTTACGAAAGTAAAGTGTCAGTGTTACTTTAACACTTCACAAAGTTGTTTCAGTAAAGGATATCTATTTTAAGTGGGATACAAAGATTGATAATTAAATTCTTTTCTCTGCCTCTTCTTTTTTTAAAAAAAACTTTATTTTCCAAGACAGATAACACAAATTTTACTTTCTCTCTTAGAAATGTATTCTAACCCAATTACTGGGTATACGGATACCACACTAGTGAAACTATAATCCTGTGATGAAGTTAAATTGGCTGTTGTATAGGATAGAAGGGATTAAGTCAAGACTTAGGTAAAGATGTAATGAGACAAGCTTCAGGCTTTGAGTGGCAGGATTAAGATCTAGTCATGGCCAGCACAGATGGAGATAGTTGAGGTGGAGATGAAGTTGTGCAATTAATTATATTCTACCTGGGAAGAAGACTGGAAATAGCACCTGTAGACCAGAAAGGTTAATAACCAATGTCTAAGAAAAGGTCCACAAATTTTACCAGTGAAATGAATAATGCATCCTGAAGGTGCTGCAGAGAATAATGTTCATTATATACTCAAATTCTTTGAAGTTATATAGGTCTGAAAAAATAAGGTGTGCATTTTGGAACCATATGATTCTGCTGTAATAGTCTTAGTATCACTACCTGTGATAGATTACTTCTTCTCTTGGGGGTTCATTTCTTCTATACAATAAGCAAAGTTTAGCCTTTTTGGGACTCTCAATAATTTCCACTTGGATATTTCCCATTGGAACTTATCCCTTGGAATTCTACACCCTGGACTGGGAAATGTGGCTTACAATGATCCATTTCATTTTGCGCTAAAACATTAAACTAGAGTTGAGACAAAGTTAATGGATACATAAATAATTGAAAATAAAATTATGATCTTCCTACTAAATACAGACAGGGCTTATCTCAACTTTAGGCCCATTCTACTTTCTCTGTAAATGTTTTTCTTTTTATTTCCTTCAGATATTAGTAGATCTGTACACCTGTAGATTAATCTGTCAATTTTGTGTTTTAGAAAAAAAATATATGGATTTTTCTTATTTCAAAAATACATACATGGTTTCTCTTCCCATGGAAAAGAAAGGAGTCTCAAATGATGAACTGTAAGCATCATGTAAGAAGCTATTGAGCAACAGTTTTGTGGGAATTCTGGTGATGCAGTGGTTATAGCACTCAGCTGCTAACCATAAGTTCAGTGGTTCAGTCTCACCTGCTGCTCTGTGTGATTAAGATGTGACAACCTACTTTCATAAATGTTGCAGCCTTGGAAACACTATGGGGCAGTTTTATCCTGTGTTATAGGGTCCCTATTAATTGGAATTGATTCAATGACACTAGCCTATTCTTACTCTTTGAAAGATTATCTATATCAATGGCTTTTTATTTCATTCTCACAGTCAACTGATAATGGGTAATTAACCAGGGCAGGAATAACAATATTCAGTTAAATCCATCAATATAAAACCTGAAAATCCCAAAGGTCAATCTTGTGGATTAAATTATTCTAGACTAAATACTGGGAGCTCTGGTAGCATAGTGGAAACTAAATACTTGGGGTAAGTGGGGTAAATGTGCTTAACTTTAATGACATCACATTCTCGTGGTTTTCCACCTACTTCAGCGGATATTGTCTTTCATTCAACTTTAGAAGTTTTCTTTCCTTCTTTTCCTTAAACTCTGACATTTCCTAGCTTTGTCCTAGATCCACTGTGCTTTCATTCTACACCATTCTAGATGAATTGAGCTCTAGATTTTTATCATCATAGATATTCTGATGACTCTCCCAAATTTGTTTTTCTTTTACTCACTTGAGAGCTGTGGTGGCATAGTGCCTAAGGAATGTGACTGCTAATCAGAAGGCTGGCAGTTCAAAGACACCAGCCACTCCTTGGAAGGAAGGTTGGGCAATCTACTTCCAAAGTGATACCTCCTCAGAAACCCAAGGATGGGTCACTATGAATCGGATCCAACTCGATGGCAGTGTGTTTGGTTTTTGGTTTGGTTGCTCCCTTGTCATTTGAGATTTATTAAGTTATGCTCAATTGTCAGTTGATATTGTTAGGTGGATCCCCAGCAGGTACCCCAAAATTCAACATTCTCAACTTAAATTCATATTCTCTTCTGTATTTCTCAATTTCTCCTGCAGTGCTCCTTGTTACCTCCTAGTATAAAGGACAGAAAAAAAGAATCATTCTTTTATTTTCCCTTTTCTGACACAAATTTAATTTTATTCAAAAGTCTGGCTACTTTTTTGTTGTAGTTGTTTTGTATTTTAATACATTGTTTTATTGTTATCTTTTTTTTTCTTCCATGCTGCCTGCACTATAGAAAGCAAAGTCCATATTATTTCACAACAGGACTGAAACAGACTAATAAGCCTCCAGTTTTACTGTTTTCTGCTCCAGTTTTTGAGACCTAGAAAAGTTTTGAAAATCACCACTGGTGATCTGATGCCCAGCAATTAATATCCTTCAATGACTTCTCATTCTATGGCTTAAATTTCTAATCCCTCCAATATTTTATAATTATATTCATGGCTTTTTGCCTTTTTTTTTTTTTTTAATCTGTCAGTGCCATATCTAAACAGTCTAACCTTCAAAGTATTTTTAATAGGTGTTACTGTTTTGTTTCCTTGGTTTATTTTGCATGGAAATACCATATATGGTGATTTCCTTACTGAGACACTCCCTGTTTATCCTGATATTTGTGACCACCCATTATTCTTTGGGGTTAGATTATATACCACTTTTTATGGAAAGCTTTCTATATCTTCTTGAAATATTCAACTGTCTCTGATATATGGTTTCATAATTTTTATTTTCTTCATTCTATCCATCTCATTCACTTTACTTCATAAAAAATCTCTAATTTTTGTTAGTCTCTCATTAAATGTTAGCTTTGTGAGGGCAACATGCTCTATCATTTTCATCATAGCTTCCATTGTAGTAGATCAGTTAGTAGCATACGGGAGGCACTTTCAAATGTTTATATAAGGAATTAATAAATGTATTAATGAATTCAAATTAGATTCTTTAAACCTTTTCTCCTGTGGAAGATAGAATTCTAAGAGGACCCCCAAGATTCCAGCCAGCTTCTCCCTACCCTGCTCCGTGCATGTGTCATGGAGCTCTGGTGATGTAGTGGTTAAGGCACTTGGCTGCTAACCAGAAAGTCAGTGGATTGAAACCACTAGCTGCTCCATGGAAGAAAAATGGGACAGTCTGCTTCTGTGAAGATTTACAGCATTGGAAACTCAAAGAGAGCCTTTATGAGTTACAATCAACTTGATGAGAGTGAGTTTGTGTTTTACCATTTTTGGAGTACATATGCCCTCCCCACTACTGTGAGCAGGACCTGCAAATTTGATGAATACTTACTGTCTATACTCATGATTAGATTATATTATAAGACAACAGTAACAGAACAGTCACTCTCATTATAATGTATAAGACCTAGTTTTATCAGATAGATAGAGATTTTCTTGTTGTCTTTTAAGAAGTAAGTAAGCTTTCATGTTGTGTGAGTTTCACGTGTCTAGAAACTTAACAGTTTCTAAGAGGTGAAAGTGACCCCTGGCTGACAACCATCAACAAAACAGCAATCTCACTTTCACACCTGCAATGAACTGAGCTACAATGAACTTAGGATAATTAAAATGAAAATTTTATTTTCTCTGTGGTGTCTTAAAATAGATAACTCACATTTGAACTTTTTATAATGTCTTACACATGATGTAGGATTTAGAGGAAAGTAGCCTTATACAGAAATCTAATATGTCTAATTAGAAATACTTTCTGGACAAAGAAACTGGAAGCTGAAAAAGTAAATACATGACTTACAGAAACATTATGCTCCCTGTATCCCCAACTAGAAGACCCATCATGTCAGTACTGTAAAATACACACACACACTCACACACACACACAGGATCACATTTGTCTAAGAATAAAGAGAAGCTTGAGGTAAACAAAGCTAATAATAAGAAATGACTACAAGAGTTTAATAATCTTTGAATTCATGCATTATTGTTTGAGTATGGTATTAATATATGCTTTAACAATATTCATTTGCTTCTTCAAACTTTTCACTTAGAAGTCTCATAATAAAGGAATTATATTCTTTTCTTAAATCTGAGTAGATTGATGTATGAATTCTCTGGAAAAAATAAGTGTTCAGAGAGCTTCTGTTGCACTTTTAATCCTTTTTCTATAGCTTCCTATTTTCTGCTTATGATTCTTGGGCAATAAAGAGTTGTATAATGTCATGTTAGTATTATGTTTAAAATTAAAGCTTGTTTCTTGTTAACATCATTCTGCCTTGTTTAAATATTTTAATTCACACACCATCTATGCTTTCCATTTGGACCACCTGTTGTTGTTCTTGTTGTTATGTGCTGTCGAGTCAGATCCGACTCATAGCGACCCCTCCTTGGGCTTCCGAGGCAGTATCACTACGGAAGTAGATTGCCCAACCTTCCTTCCGAGCAGTGGCTGGTGGGTTTGAACTGCCAGTCTTCCGGTTAGCAGTCAAGTGCCTTAGGCACTAGGGTACCAGAGCTATGAATTGAATAAATATGTCTATCTTCTCTGTTATCTCTGACTTGATAAAAATGTCAAACAGGATAAGCTGAAGGATGTTAGCATAAACCATTCCATAGAGACTCCTGTTAAGTTGTACTTTAATTGTATTACTCTTTAAGCTCTGAATATGATTGTTTAGCTTATTCTTTTTTATTGTCACCACAAATATGACTACACTTGGATTGTTAATGACCTTGGAAAAATTATCTTGTTAAAATTCAAATAAGCTACACATTGCAATATATTGAGGATGAAATTGTGGATTTATGCAAAAAAAAAATTGGGTAGTCCAGCTTAAGCTTTTCCACAGACATGTTATTATAATTTTCTAGGTTCAGCTCTGTGCCCTGTCCAAATTTTCTCACTCTACAGCTATGTGTATTTTTCCCTCTGCTTCTTCCAACCAAAAAAAAAAAAAAAAAAACCTCATTGTCTTTGAATCAATTCTAACTCTATTCTGAATCAATTCTGACACTATCGGACAGAATAGAACTGCCTTGTAGGGTTTTCAAAGCTGGTAAATCTTTATGGAATCACATTGTCACATCTTTCTCTCGTGGAGTGGCTGTTGGGATTGAGCCACCAACCTGTTGGTTAGTAGCTGAGAGCTTTAACTACTGTGCAACCTGGTCTTTTCTTTTTCATCCCAGACCTAGGTATTATGCCCTCAAAAATACTTATCACATCAACATCCCCTTTTACAATGTTTATCTATTCTCTATCTAGCTGCACTTTGTTGCACTATTAATTCAAAATGTTAAAATTATCTTTTTTTTTTTCCTGTGCCTAATTTTTGTATTTCTTAATCACTTTCAGTGAAATTTTTAAACCTCATGGCATAGGGAAATATTTTTCACTGATGTATTTAAGTTTCATTTTAAACTGGTAGAATGAAACTACTAGGACAATGGTGTTATTTATTACGGTGTGCTATTCAATTGCACTGCACCTATCTGGATCGTAGGTTTGCAATAATGCAATGAAAATGATTTGAATGGGTCATAGGTCTAATGTGCTAAGCACATAAACAAAGACTTCCCAGGGAGAGTATTAATCCATGCTCATTAATTTTTGAATTCACATTCTGCAAGTTCATCCAAAAATTTATGAAGCACATCCGAGTTTGGCTTCAGCAGCAATAGAGACATATTGAAACATATGGCTGGGGGGCAAAATAGAGTCCTTGGCAGTGCTCCTGCAGAGAGCCAGGTGAAGTGAAACACATTAGCATCTCACTATGGCCACAAGAGTTACAACCCACAAAAGAGACAAGTTTTCCAATGTCTCTGAAACTCTGAAAGACAGACTCATTTTCAATTGCTTCCACAGAGAATATTACTGTTATGAGTTGAAATTGACTCAATGGTAATGGTTAGTTTAGCAAATTATATATGATCATTTAACTCATGTAAATTTCATTAACTTTATTTTCCTTGTGATTGATACACACACACACATATTTATACACTCATCAATCAGTAATCTAATATATTTAGTAAATTATAAAAGCAAGCAAAATATAATAACAATATGCTTTAATTTATTCTCATCTTTATCATTTGGAAATGGTATAAACACTCTTCTAGTGATACTAAAATATTACATAATAATGTTATTCTTAATGACAATCTTATGATTGAATATGAAGCTTCATCTTAAAATCATAACTTAATACTTGGTGACATACACTAGACTGATTATTATAACTTGTTACTGTATCCCAAATGGCCATCTTACCTGTAATTACAATTTGCAAAGATATGATATTCTACGGAAGACTGAATAATGTTATCTTAGTTCTCTAGTGCTACTGTAACAGAAATACCACAATGGATGACTTTAACAAACAGGATTTTTTTTTTCTCTTACAGTTTAGGAAGCTAGAAGTTTAAATTCAGAGTGCTAGCTCTAGGGGCTGGTAGAAGGCCCCTCAAACTTGAGCTTCAGTTCTGTCTCTGTTCCAGTCTCCATGGACTTGGAGACATCTTTTAACTCTGGCAGTTGCTGGCTGCAGAGGCTGGTAAACCCAAGATCAGTAGGTAAAATGATACGATCTCAAGATCAGTGGGCAACATGGCAGGTTCAAGTCCAGGAACTGGAAATAAACATTCAGCCAAATGCAGGATCCAAATATGCCAAAAAGTAGAAACTCTTCTGAAAGCTTCTCCTTAAACTGGAAGTAGGCCACACCCCAAAGGTAACTACTTAGCTGCTCACAGCAGATTGCCTCTTGGAGGTGATTACAACCACACATGAGGAATTACTATATCTAGCTGCCCAGCTACTCAAAACCACAGCCCACCCAAGTTGGCAAACAACCTTAACTACCACTGTGAAGACACTGTGTCAATCCCTCTTGTGAAGGGTGTACCACTCTTCTGCTGACTCTCTACTCTACCAAGCATGATGTCCTTCAAGTCTCACTATCTTTGCTTTTAAGGAACATTCTGGCTGTACTTCTTCCAAGCCAGATTTGTTCAGTTTTATGGCAGGCATAATACATTTAACATACTTTGGCATCACCATAACTCAAATGCCTCAATTATTCTTGGTCTTTCTTACTCATTGTCCAGCTTTCACAATTGCAATATGCTGAATTACTTGGTATAGCTTTTCTAGCCATGGTCTTTGTGACTCCAACCAGATTACTGCGTGGAAATATGAAAGTGTAAGGTACTTGTGCCCCACCAAGGGGATTAGATAGCTTGTTATCAATGTAAACAAGGTACATGGCACCTTTGTGAGGGTGGGAACCATGAAAATAAGGTGTATGAAATCCTAATATAGGGATTGGTCAGTTTTGTCATTTGGTTAAGCTTAAAATGAGTCAATTTAGAGGGAGAAGGGGGCATCTCACTGTCATCAAGACACAAGAGCATGGGGTATAATGGAGCATGTCCTTGGGCCCAAATCTCTGTGCCTCCTTGGTAGAGAGAAAGCAGGGACGACTGGCTGAGACAACTGGCTAGGTGATGGTGGCAGCAGAACCAAGAGGCATGAGACAGAGTAGCAGGCTTCCCAACCCACAGAGTGAGAAAGGTAAGAGTCTTTGGCCAGGAAGCATGCTAGCCAAGTGGGGTGCACCTAGGTACACCTATCAGCAGAGCTAAAGGAGCTTTGTAACACTTGTCCAAGCAGGGCATAGGCCAAGAGCCAGAAAGGTGTGCCTGAGGGCATAGCTGAGGGAAGACTGTCCTGATTGAATCCTGAATGTGTTCCTGAACCTGGATTATATAGCTTGTTACTTCCCTAGTAAAGCCATAATTGTGGGTATTGTTTGTGAGTTCTGTGTGGCCTTTGCAATGACTTATAGAACCCTACAGAGAAGTAGAGATTTCTGTAGGGGAAATGCTTGTTGTTAGAATAGGTAAAAAGGCTGGACAGTGTCAGCATGTTTGGCCTCATAGGAATAAGTCTTGGGTTGCTGATAGTGATTCTCTATCCAACTCAGGAAATTAAAAGGGGTCAGAGGAAGATGCTGCCCCCATGTCCTTTTTGCAACATTCATATGAGGTGATTGAAAATACTGTGGGTTGGGTGAGGTGCATGCTAGTCCTCAAAGCTACATGTTTGCTCTTTAACAATTTACAGAGGTCTTTTGGAGCAAATTTGCCCAATGCAATACATTGTTTGATTTCTTGACTGCTGTTTCTGTGGATGTTGATTGTGGATCCAAGCAAAATGAAATCCTTGAGAACATCAACATTTTCTCTCTTTATCATGATGTTTATTGCTCCAGTTATGAGGAATTTGGCTTTGCTTATGTTGAGGTATAACACATATTGAAGTCTGTAGTCTTTGATTTTCATTAGTAACATTCTTCAAGTTCTCATCGTTTTCATCAAGAAAGGCTGTGTCATTTGCATATTGCAAGTTTCAGATGAGTCTTCCTCCAATCTTATATGAAGTTTTTCTTCATATAGTCTCACTTCTCTTATTATTTGATCAGCATACAGATTGAACAAATATGGTGAAAGGATACAACCCTGACACATATCTTTTCTAATTTTAAACCATGCAGTATTCCTGAATAACTGCCTCTTGATCTATGTACAGATTCCACATGAACATGAACTTAAATGTTCTAGAATTCTTATTAGTCACAGTGTTATTGAAAATTTGTTATGATCTATGTAGTTGCCAAAGGGCAAGGAGGTCACATCTTCTGACCTCCTCTAACCCCACAAGAGGAAGACAGAATCACCCTCAGTAGCCCAACACCTATTCCTGCAAGGCCAGGCATGCTACCTCCCCCCAGCCCTTTCATCAACCCTGACTCCAACCATTCCTCCTACAGCACCTACCACCTCTTTGCTGGGCTCGATAATTCGCTGCAGTGGCCACACAGAACTCAGAGATTATGGGATTTATTAGAGAAGCAACAGGATACAATTCAAGCTAAGGAATATGCTCAGTTTCTCTCACCCTGTCGTCTCTCAGCTGACAGTCTCTCTCAGTCTCTCTCCCAGCAGTATGTGTCTCTCAGTGTCTGTTTTCCAGCAGTGCATGATTCTTGTGTCTCTCTCTCAGCAGTTAATATCTCTTGCATCACCCAGCTGGCATGGAAAGACTTCTTCTGCCTCTAGGAGGGCTCCTTTTGAACCTGGCAGAGTGGCCAAATTAACCAATCACAACATCAGAATTACAAACACCTGAGAGAGAGAGTGAACCTCCCCGAACATTTCTTTGTGCCATTCTCAATAGAAATACCCTAGGTGGATAACTTTAACAGTCAGGAGCTACTCAGCTGCTCAAGGCAAATTCCACCAAGGAGTTTACAAAGACTTAGGGGTAGAAAAGCCACTCTTTGTAATTTACCACACTGTAGTACTCTAATGCCTTTGCATAGCCAGTAAAACATAGGTACACATATTTCTTGCATTCTCTGCTTTCAGCCACAATTCACCTGACACCAGCAATAATATCCTTGTTGTACTTCTTCTGAATCCAGCTTGTATTTCTAATATTTCCTGACAATGTACTGCTACAAACATTTTTTAATTATCTTCAGCCATATTTTACTGAGTATGATAATAATGATATTTATTGATAATTTTCACTTTCTATTGTATATCTTTCTTGTGAATGGACACAAACATGAAATTTCTTCTGTCAGTTTGCCAGATAGCTGTGTCCCAAATTTCTTGGCATAAATAAATGAGCATTTCCAACATTGCACCCATTTGTTGAGATATTTCAATGGGTATTGCTTCAGTTCCTGGAATCTTGTTCTTTTTTTTTTTTTTTTCTTCCAAATCTTTCAATGCAGCTTGGACTTTTTCCTTCAGTACCACCAGATCTTGTTCATATACTACTTCTTGAAATGGTTGAACATCGACCACATTTTGGTACCATGACTCCATGTATTGCTCCCATCTTCCTTTATGGTTTTCTGTGTCATTCATGGGAACTCTGGTGGTGTAGTGCCTAAGACATTTGACTGCTAACCATAAGGCTGGTGGTTCAAATCCACCAGCCACTCCTTGGAAGGAAGACTGGGCAATCTACTTCTGTAGAGATACTGACTCTGAAACCCAAGGAAGGGTCGCTATGAGTCAGATCAGACTCAAGGGCAGTGACTGTTTTTTTGGTTTGTGTCATTCAATATTTTGCTCACAGAATTCTTCAATATTGTAATTTGAGGCTTGACATTTTCTTTCAGTTCATGAAGTTTGTAAAATTTATTTTGGTGTTCAATCTCTGGGTCTTTACACATTTCACTATAATACTTTATTTTATCTTCTCTAGCTCCCCTTTCAAATCTTCTGCTCAACTCTTTTACAATATCATCCTTTCCATTCACTTTAGGTACTCTATATTCAAGAGCAAGATTAAGAGTATCTTCTGACTGTCTTACATCCATTTTGTTCTTTTCTTTCTTTCTTGTCTTTTTAATGACATATGTTTTCTTCATGTGTGGTGTCCTTGATGTTGTCTCATAACTCATCTGGTCTTCAGTAATTAATCTGTTTTGAGATAGTCTCTATATTCATGTTAGATTCATTGATGGTCATATATTGGCTTTCCTTGACTTCTTAGAATTTGCTTCAACTTCAAGTTGAATTTGTGCATGAGAAATTGATGACCTGTTCCACAGACAGCACCTGCCCTTGTTCTGACTGATGATATTGAGCTTCTTCATGGTCTTTTTCCCCAGGTGAAGTTGATTTGATCCTATATATTTCATCTGGTAAGGTCCATGTTTATCTATAATCATGATTTATGCTGTTGAAAAAAATTATTTCCAATGAATAAATTGTAGGTCTCACAAAATTCTATTTCTCCATTACAATCTCCAGCAATTATTAGTGTATCATGAATGCTTTTTTGTTCAATACCAGTCTGTAGAAATTGGTAAAAATCTTCATTTTCTGTATCTTTCACTTTAGTGATTGGTGTGTAATTTTGAATAATAGTTGTATTAACTGTTTCTTTCTTTCTTTTCTTTTTTTTCTTGTAGATGTGTGGATATCATCCCAATACTGACAGCATTGTACTTCAATGTAGATCTTAAACTATCTTTTTGATAATGAAAAACACACCATGTTCATCAATGTGTCATTCATGACATAGTAGAACATATGACTGATTCAAATACATTTCAATTCACTAATGCCTACGATGTCAGAAGGATGGGGTATCCAACTGTGTGTGTCATATCAAACTATGGATAACACTATGAAGAATGGGAATTCCAGAACACTTAATTGTGCTCACGAGGAATTTGTACATAGACCACACGTAAGTCATTCGAACAGAACAAGGGGATACTTTAAAATTAGGAAATTGTGCATCAGGATAATATCCTTTCATTGTATGTATTAAATCTGTATACTGAGCAAATAATCTGGGAAGCTGGACTATATGAAGAAGAATGTGGCATCAGGATAGGAGGAAGACTCATTAACAACCTGACACAATATTGCTTACTGAATGTGAAGAAGAATGAAAGTACTTACTGATGAATATCAAAGAGTCTTGCCTTCAGTATGGATAACACCTTAACATAAAGACAACAAAAATCCTCACAACTATGCAAATAATCAGCATTATGATAAAAGGGTAAAAGATTCATATTGTCAAGAATTTCATTTTACTTGTATTCACAAATAACACCTATGAAAGCAGCAGTCAAGAAATCAAGTGCCATATTGCATTGGGTAGATGTGCTGCAAAAGACCTCTTTTAGGTGTTAAAGAGCAAATATGTCACTTTGAAGACTAAGGTGAGCCTGATCCAACCCATGGTATTTTCCATAGCCTCATATGCATATTAATACTGGATAATGAATAAGGAAAATTGAAAAAGAATTGATGGATATGAATTAAGGTGTTGGCAAAGAATATTGAAAATACCAGGGACTGCTAGAAATGAAAATGGCCAAACTTCATCTCATGTACTTTGGTCATGCTATGAGAAAGGAGAGGTCCTGAGAGAAGAATTGTGTGTTTGATAAAGTAGAGGGTCATTGAAAAATAAGAAGACCCTCAAGGAGTTGGATTGACACAGTGGCTACAATGCTGGGCTCAAGGATAGCAAATACTGTAAAGATGGCTCAGGACCGGGCAATGTTTCATTTTTCATACATAGGGTTGCTATGAGTTGAAACCATGTCTATGACACATAACAACAACCAAAATAATACCTAGGGCATTGATCTTTGTGCATTTCATCACATAACGATGACTTCCAGTTTTTCTGGAGCCATACTTTTTGCATCTGGTGTTCTAATTATTTATGGTAGTTTGCAATTTTTTGTTCTCATTTTGAGTCATGCCACCTCAGCAAAAGAAGGCCCCAAAAGCTTTACTCCATCCACATGGAGTAAAGACCTTTCAGTTAGCAGTCCAATGCTTAATCCATTATACCAGCAGCTCTAGTTAATTTAATTAAGGTTGTCTCTACTTTGAGGAAGTCGTTTATCCCAGTTGTGTTTTGAGTCTCTTCTAACCTAAGGGCTTCATATTCAAGCTCTATCAGACAATATTCCACTGCTGTTCATAAGGTTTTCACTGAACAGTTTTTAGAAGTAGATCTCCAGATCCTTCTTCCTAGTCTCTCTTAGTCTGGAAGCTTCATTGAAACCAGTCCACCATGGGTCACTGTGCTGGTATTTGAAATAACAGGGATATGGCTTTCAACATCACAGAACCACAAAAACCTCCACAGTATAACCAACTTTATAACACATTTACTCAGAGATTCTTCTTTCCCAATCAAATAGAATTAGCACCCTTTTCAAAAATCAGCTTATCAGAGATGTATACTTTATTTCTAGACTCTCAATTCTGTTTCATTGGTCTATATGTGTGGATGAGCTGGCAATAAATTGCAAACATTTTTGGAAATCAGAACCCTATGTTATTGTTGTTGTTATGTGCCACCCAGTCGGACCTGACTCATAGTGACCCCTCCTTGGGTTTCTGAGGCAGTATCACTATGGAAGTAGACTGCCCCGTCTTCCTTCCAAGGAGTGACTGTTGGGTTTGAACCGCCAGCCTTCTGTTTAGTAGTCAAGTACCTTAGGCACTATGCTACCAGAGATCCACATATAGAGCATAAATTTCTATAGGAATTTTGCGACAAAGGCACTATTTCTCTTAGCAATGTTTTTTGATAATTGAGTTCTAGAGTCTGAAATTAACTAGAGCTGGTGGTATAATGGATTAAGCATTGGACTCCTAAACAAAAGGTCTTCATTTTGAACCCACCTGCTTCTCCATAGGAGAAAGATGTGGTCTGCTTCCATAAATATTACTGCCCCAGAAAGGCTATGGAGCAGTTCTACTGTGTTCTATAAGGTCGCTGTGAATCAGAATCTCCTCAACAGCAGTGGGTTTTGAGGTTTAGGGAAAATAAGAGACAGACTCTAAGTCTTATGGGAAGAGGAGGTCTAATCAGAGACTCCCTCATAAACCAGAAATTTAACGCAGCACTGCTCCTCCAGGGTATCCTGTCATATTCAGAGGAAAATCTCATTCCTCCAAAGGGAACCTGCTCATGTGATACAGACCTGATTTCCACCTCATCTTCTACCAGTCAGTGTCCTCTCAGGCCTTCTACTCTGCCATGCTGATCTTATTTCATTGGATATTCCATGCTTATTTCCACCTCAGAGTTTATGCAATTCTATTTATTTCCTCCGGAATACCTTTTCTGTAAATCATATCATGATTCTTTACATTACTTTACCACTCCATTATGGTACCTGCTCAAATGTCTCTCCTTACAGAGAATTTTCCTGAATATCCTGTATAAAGTAACATACCAGGGCACACCCAGCATTTAATTGTGCTTTATCTTCTTCACAATACTTGCTATTGTCTGTTATTTTACCCTATCATGCCATTATGGTACATTATACTAAATTAATGGATTTGTATTTCTTACTAACTATGGAATGTATGGTAAAAAAAAAAAAAAAAAAAAACCAAACTCACTGCCCTCGAGTCTATT
The DNA here is from genome assembly GCF_000298275.1 of Orycteropus afer afer. Lineage (NCBI taxonomy): Eukaryota > Metazoa > Chordata > Mammalia > Tubulidentata > Orycteropodidae > Orycteropus > Orycteropus afer. The sequence goes on along the minus strand of NW_006922295.1, from coordinate 612,008 downwards.
TCAACTCATACAGACCCCTTCTTTGGTTTCCAGGGACTATCACTGGGGAAGTAGATTGCCCCATCTTCCTTCCAAAGAGTGGCTGGTGGGTTTGAACTGCCAGCCTTGTGGTTAGCAGTCAAATGCCTCAGGCACTACACCACAAGAGCTCCTGGAATTTATGGTAACAACTCATATTTTCATAATATCATCAAAATTTCATACCTTCAATCACAATAAAGTATCTGGCATATGGGTGATACTCAATGTTTATGTGATGACTAAGTAAGATCTAAATAAGCATATCCTAAAATTATTTTAAATGATATATATTAAAATTTCACATATATTTTACATTGTAGCAAAGTTTAAAGATATACTTAATTTCTACGCTCCTCACAAACAAGGCAAAACGCTCAAAATGATTTATCTTTTCTTCTGACTTCTTTTGTTTTTATTGAAAATTTACTTTGGTGGCATGGTGCCTAAATCATTTGACTGCTGAAACCCACCAGCCACTCCTGGTGGTTCAAACCCACCAGCCACTCCTGGGAAGGAAGGTTGGGCAATCTACTTCCATAGTGATACTGCCTCAGAAACCCAAGGAGGGGTCTCTATGAGTCAGATCTGACTCAACAGCAATGGGTTTTCTCTCAACATAACAAATTTTATAATTTGTAAATTGTATTATTTCTCTTTCTCACTCACTTATCAAATTATTTTTCATCAAAATCTCTACCAAACACTGTTTCTCCCCCACTCTGTTTATCCTTATCTGTTTACTTTTGTTCTTAACAAATACTTTTTTAAAAATAATTTTTTATATGTGACCTGTAGTAATGATGTTTTCAGCTTTATTTTATATCATCGTTTGGCTGAATATAAAATGTGAGTTTAATTATAATTTACTCTAATTTGAGTAGAATATATACTTAAATGCATATATATATTAAATATATGTATTTCTAGGTATATTTACCTACAACCTTTCTCATTGCTATTTAGAAATACTGCATTGACCTATTCATGCATAGGTAGGTATCTGTCTACTGCTCTTTGTCTCCTATATTGTTTTTTTCATCATTATTTTTCTGCAATTTCACTATGTACTAAGTACACCAAGTACTAAGTTATATTTTTTATCATGTTTTGTTCTTGGGTACTTTCAATTTTCCACACATTATCTTTTCAACTATTACTCTCTGTTACTCCTCAGTTCCCTACTTCTAGAAATCTCAATAGTGTTGTAGACTTGTTAACCTCTCTTTCATGCTCATTAACTTCTGAATTTCTGGTTCATACTTCCTCTCTCTTCTTGTATATGTTTCTGTGTATGTCTGTGCATGTTTGTTACTTTCTGGATGTTTTCCTCAGTCCTATTTCCAACTCATTAACTATCTATGCCTCTGTGCAGATTATCACTGAGCTCATTGCTTCAAGGGTATTACATTAGTTTCCTACTGCTGTTGTAACAAGTTATCAAAACTGAGTGTCTTAAAACAACGTAAATATATATACTCTTATAGTTTTGAAGACCATAAATCCAGAAGTAGATTCACTTGAAAGTCAAGGTATCAGCAGGCTTGTTTCATCTGGGGGTTATAGAGGAAAATATGTTTCAGTTTCATTGTCTTTTCCAGATGAGTCAGAATTGACTTGATGGCAATTTATTTTTTCTTTGCGTTTAGAAGTCATTTTTTTTTTTTTTTTTAGCAAATGGCACTTTCCATTGTCTTTAAAGTCAACTACAGTATTATTCCAACATTTGCTTCTATTTCCACATCTTCTCCTCTGTCTCTGATTCTCCTGGTTCCATTTACAATGTGCTGACTATACAATTCAGTATAATCTCTCTTGTCAAAGTTTTTTTTTCTTTTTTCTTTTTTTACTAAGATCACATTTTTAATATATCATTTAACAAGTAATGTAACAGAGTTCCAACAATATGGTAGAATAGGCAGACAAGCTGCCCAGACCCTCTGCAACAAAGCAATGAGAAACCAATTGAAACAAATACTGAAGATGATCATGGAACCCTGAGCTTTGAAGGAAAGGATAAAGAAGTGGATTAAATACCAACTAGCACAAGAATCTGAATGAAACAGTGAGTAAGGAGACAAATGAAATTGTGGACTGGCAGCTGTCCTGAGGGTACAGACATTTGAGGTGTTTGAAAGTTGCCTAAGTGGCCTTTTTGAGTGTGCCCTAGTGGTGATCTTTTTTGGGTTGTGACTTGAGAGTGGACTCCACCTGTCGAAGAAAGCAAGGGCAACCACACTGGAGGCTGATGACTGGAAGGGTGTGATATTCCCTTTGTTACTTTTGTGTCTCATGACTTCTTGGTGAACAGAGATGCAGCCATCTCCCACTTCCACCCACCTTCTTGACATGCAGGGGTTCCATCCCAATCTGTGCCCTGGTAGAGCTCGGGTGCTTTACCCTGCCTGCATAGTTATATTTTTGTAAGTTTGTCTTTACATTATTCTTTTTATCTTCTCCTTTTCTTCCTTTTTATTTATTTATTTATTTATTCTCTTTCCCATCCCTGTTTTCTTTTTCCCTTTTGTCTCTTCCCTTTTCCTGGTTATGTTCTTTTTTCTTTCTTTTGGTTCTTCTCACCCCTTGTTTTACCTTTTGCAGTTTTCCTTATTCTTTTAATCTTGATATTTTCTCCCATTCCTCCTTCTCCAGATATTGTGGCTCTTTTTGTTTTTCTTCTCTTCTTCCAATTATCTTCATTTAATCCTTTTAAAATATATTTTGAAAATGTTTCTTAATTATTGTGTTCCTTTTTTTTGCCCTTGTTCCTCTTAATTATGTGGTTTGATTTTTGCTCTTTCTCCCTTTTTTCTTTTTTGGTAGCTTTTTTTGTTTGTTTGTTTTATTCCTTTTGCCTAACTGAGTTGGAGACAACAACCCAACCATAAGTGTACCTCCTGCACCCATTAAGTGAGGGTTACCATATGCTTTGTCACCAACTGACCAATGATAGAACAGCCTATACCAGCTCAACTCACCCTTAACTGATCTTTACAGACAGCTAACAGTGAACTGTGTACACACTCTCACTCTCTATCAGACTCACAAGGAGACAGGTGATGAGTGTCTAAATACTAACAACTGGCAAATAGAGGAGCATACTACCATGCTCACACAGATATATGAAAAAATAAATAAATAAAGGAAAAAAAATCTTGGGAGAATCACACCAACAAACAGTCATAAATTAAAAATAAATACAACAACACCACAATGTCTTGGAGGCAACAGACCATCAGAGTTCACACCAAGAAAGCAAGATAAAGTAGTAGAAACAAGGGTCCAGGATACAAATATGGAACACAACTCTGAGAAAGAATAAGCATTGGAACTACTTCAGAAGGAATTCAAACAAATTGTATTTGTGTACCCTCAATGGATTGGGTGACAGATCAAGGAAAACACTGAGAAGGTCAAGGAAAACAGTGACAAAATTAAAGAAAACACAGAGAGAACTCTAGAAAAAATTAAGAAAACTGTATAAGAACAAATTGCCAAAATAAACAAAACAAAAATAGAAATGATAAAAAAGCAACAAGAAGAAATCAAGAAGACTAATACTAAGATTTCAGAAATAGATAGCACAGTGAATGGGCATGGAAGTAGAATTTGAATCAGTGGAAGACAGAATTAATGAGATTGAAGACAAATACTTCAATACTATTTTGTTAAGAGATCAGTCAGGCAAAAAGTCAAAATATAATGAAGAAGGCCTGAGATTCCTGTAGGATACCATCAAGAGGAATGACTTACATCTAATCAGAATTACAGAACAGGAAGAGAAAGATAAAACTACAGGAAAATTGTCTAAGATTTGTCGAAAGACAATTTCCCTAATATGATGAAAGATGAGAATATATCCATTCAAAAAGTTCAAAGAACTCCAAATAGAATAGACTCCAAAAGAAAATCATCAAGACAAGTCATCATCAATGTCACCAAAAGAAATCACAAAGAAAGAATTCTGAAAACAGCACAAAAGAAATGAAACATTACCTAAAAAGGGCAACCAATAACTAAGCTCTGATTTCTCAGCAGAAACCATGGAGGTGAGAAGGAAATGGGATGATATAAATAAAACGCTGAAAAAAAAAAATTAGACCAATAATTATGTACTCAGCAAAATTGTCGATAAAATATGAGGATGAAGTTAAGATTTATCCAGATAAACAGAAATTAAGGGAATTTGTTAAAACCAGATCAACCTTATAAAAGATGCTAAAGGGAGTCCTTCGGACAGAGAAACAACAAAACAACCACAGCAACCAACAACTGATGATTAACACATATGATGACATAACCCAGAAACCAACCCAGTTATAAAAGTATCCAAAGTAAAATAAGCTTACATGCTGGTAAACAGGGAATCAGAAACATCAACTGGTAAATAAGGACAACTACAAACCAAAAAGAGGAAACAAATATTGAAGTTGCAGAACTTCTAAATGAGAGAAAGTCAAGACAATTGTCAGATAGAACAGACTGTTCTCATGTTGGGAAGAAAATAACAAGCCAAACAATCAACAATAAACCTTCACATCTAAATAAAAAAAGAGGATAAGCAAAAATATTTAGTAAATACTGTAATAGAAGCAATGGAGGAGGTGATAACAACTCATAAACAAAATGAGTTCAGCACAGAAAATTATGTGGAACAAAGAAATCAGCAACAACACACACACAAAAAAAAACATAATAAACTGACATTAATAAATTCATACTTGCTGATAATTACACTGAATATAAATGGATTAATGAACCACTCAAAACAAGGAAAGTTGCAGACTGGGTAAAAAAATATGACCCATCAATATGCTGTCTAAAAGGTACTCACTTTAGATGCAAAGACAAAAATAGAATAAAACTCAAAGGTTGAAAAAAGATGTGCCAAGCAATGGCACCCAAAAGAGGGCAGAAGTGTCAATATCAATTCCTGATAAAATAGATTTGAGACAAAAACCACCATATGAGAAAAGGAAGCCCTGGAATAAATTCTGTGCCTGTAATAAAACTCACTCCTACTGGCTGGCTTTCAGCTCAATAGTCAAAAAGATGTACATGCATACCACTCAACCCAGGATGACACCCACATATTCTATGGTAATACATTCCTTAGAGCAATATACAATGAGACACCAGAGGGACAACATTCACACTGAGGAAATGCAGGATAAACAGGAGTGAAAAACTATGAGGGGCATAGGGGGAGGGTTACTGGAGAAGGAGGGGAGGAGACTGGGTTAGGGTTGGGCATGGTAAATGGTGAGTGAAACTAAATACATGTAATGTTGAATGCAAAACAAACTCTTAAAATAAAATAAAAAAGGAAGAATATCATATAATGATTAAAGGATCAGTTGAACAAGAGGACATAACAGTAACAAATATCTATGCACCCAATGAAAGAGCCCCAAAATACATTAATCAGACTTTAACACAATTGAAAAGAGAAATAGATGTCTCCAAAGTAAGAGTAGGAGAACTTTAATACATCACTTTCAGTAAAAGATAGAACAACTGGAAAGAAACTCAACCAAGATGTAGAGGAACTAAACAATGTGATCAAACAACTACATTATAGACATCTACAAGCACTTTACCCCCAAAAAATCACAATATACGTTCTTTGCAACACACATGGAACATTCTCCAGAATTTACCATATTAGGCCACAGAGCAAGCCTCAATAAATGTAAAAGCATTAAGATAGTGCAAAGCATTTTCTCAGATCATAATGTTGTAAAGTTAGAAATCAATAGTAGGAAGACCAACAGAAAAATAACAAACACATGGACTGAATAACCTCAACGATGACTGCATAATAGGAGAAATTAAAAAAAAAAAAAAATTCCTAGAATCAAATGGAAATGAAAACACATTATACCAAAATCTTTGGGACACAGAAAAAGCACTGATCAGAGGTCAATTTATAGCAGTAAATGCACACATCAAAAAAGAAGAAAGAGCTAAAATCAATACCTTAACTGAACATTTCCAAAAATTAGAAAAAACAGCAGTAAAAACAGCCTACACTCACCAGAAGAAAAGAAATAATAAAGATTCCAGCAGGGAAAAAAAAAAAAAACAAACAGAAAATAGAAAGGCAATAGAAACAATCAACAAGAATAGAAGTTGGTTCTTTGAAAAAGGTTAATGAAATTGACAAAACACAGGCAATCTTAACAAAGGAAAAGAAAGAGAAGATGAAAATAACAGGAATAGGAAATGAAAGAGGTGATGTCACTACAGAACCAGTAGATATAAAAAGAATAATATCAGAATACTATGAAGAACTGTACTTCAACAAATTTGAAAATCTAGGAGAAATAGATTTCTAGAAGCACAATACTTACCTAAACTAACACAGACTGAAGTAGAAAACTTGAAAAAATCCATAACAAAATAAGAAATTAAACATGTCATTTTTTCAATGAAAAAAAAAAAAAGCCAGTTCAGAAAAGAGCTGACAGTGATCACACTAAAATTATTCCAGAATAAAGAAAGAACGGAATCTTCCCTAATTCATTTAATGAAGCAAGAGTAACCCTGATACCAAAACATGGAAAAGCACCACTAGAAAGAAAAACTACAGACCAATACCCTGATGAAAATAGATACAAAAATCTTCAACAAGTTCCTAGACAATATACTCTAACAACATATCAAAAAAATAATACCTCATGACCAAGTGGGATTCTTAACAGATATTCTAGAATCATTCCACGTTAGAAAAACAATGTAATCCATCACAAAGGTAAAATAAAAGAATCACATGATCATATCAATAGACTCAGAAAAGGTATTTGATGAAATCCAACATCCATTACTGACAAAAATTCTCAGGAAAAAAAAAAAAGGAATAGAAGGGTAATTCCTCAACTTAATAAAACACATATATGCAAAACCAATAGCCAACATCATTCTCAATAGAGAGAGACTGAAACAATTCCCTTGTGAACAGAAACCAGACAAGGATGCCCTCTATCTTCACTTTTATTCAACATTGTATTGGAAGTCCTAGTGTTCTGGTTACCTAGTACCACTCTGACAGGTATATACCACAGATGGGATGGCCTTAACAACAGGGAATTTATTCTCCTACAGTTTGAAGTCTTTAAGTACAAGTTCAAAGTGCCAGGGTCTAGGGGCTGGGTGACAGCCTCTGAACCTTGGGGTTCAGCTCTGTACCCAACTCCGGGCCCACTGAATCCAGAGGCTTTTCTTCACTCAGATAGCTGCTGGCTGATGAGGCTGACAAGCCCAAGGTGAACAAGTAAAAACATACAGTCTGATGTTACAAAATCACACAGCATACCATTAACTCAAGCCCACTGTAAGTCCCAAAGTCACCAGAACATAGGCAAGCTGCTGAAAAAAGATATGGCTACACGCATGGTCCAAGAATGCCATAAGCTAGAGACCATTCCCAAAGCTGTTTCTTATATATGGGAAGCAGCCCACATACCCAAAGGCAGCTACTCAGCTGCTCCCAGTAGATTACACCATGGAGTTGATTATCAGTCTCATCACAGGGAATACTACATCCAGCTGCCCAACCATTTAACCAGACCCAGCCAAGTTGACACTCAAACTGAATTACCACACCTAGCCAGGGCAATAAGGCAACAAAGTGAAATCAAAGGCATCCAAATTAGTAATGATGAAGTAAAACTATACCTATTTGCAGATGATATGATCCTACATACAGAAAGCCCAAGGGACTCAGCAAGAAAACTACAGTAATTTATTGAAAGATTTAGCATAATGGAAGGATACATAATCAACATACAAGAATCAGTTAGATTTCTCTACACCAGCAAAGAGGTCTCTGAAAAGGAAATAAGGAAATCAATGCCATTTATAATAGCTACCAAAAAGATAAGATACTTAGGAATAAAGCTCACCAGGAACACAAAAGACCTATACAAAGAAACCTACAAAACTCTATTTCAAGAAACTAAAAGACATCTACATACATGGAAGAATATACCATGCTCATGGATAGGAAGATTGAATACCATGAAAACGTCAATACTACCCAAAGCAATATATACTTTCAATGCAATCCCTATGCAGAATTCATCAACATTCTTTAATGACATGGAAATATCAATAACTAATTTTATATGAAAAGGAAAGGGACCATGGATAAGCAAAGCACTATTGAAGAACAACAACAAAGTAGGAGATCTCACACTCCCAGATCTCAAAACCTACTACACAGCCACAGTTGTCAGAAGAGCCTGGTATTGGTACAATGACAGACACTTGATAGACCAATGGAACAGAACTGAGAACCCAGAAATAGATCCATCCACCTATGGTTAGCTAATCTTTGTCAAAGGGCCAACATCTATTTAATGGGGAAGAGATAGTCTCTTGCACAAATGATGCTGGTAAAACTGTATATCCACTTGCAGAAAAATTAAACAAGATCCATACCTCACACCATACACAAAAACTAATTTCAGATGGATCAAAGACTTAAATGTGAAACTTAAAGCTCTAGATCATCAAAGAAATAATAGAGATAAACTATTTATTTATGCCCTAATTTATGGTGTAAATAGACTGTCAAGGATAATTCAAGATGCACAAACAGCAGAAGATATACTAGATGACTGAGACCTTCTAAAAATTAAATTCTTATGTGCCTCAAAAGACTTCTCTGAAAGAATAAAAAGAGAACCTAAAGAATGGAAAAAAGTATTTTGTGATGACATATGGGATAAAGGATTTATCTGTAAAATTTGTAGAAAATTCCAACACCTCAACATCAAAAAGACAAACAATCCATTTAAATAAAGGCCAGAAGATAGGAACTGACACTTCACCAAGAATATATTCAGGCAGCCAAGAAACACATGAAGAAACATTTGCAATCCTTAGCCATTCGAGGTACAAATCGAAACAACCAAGAGATACGATCTCACTTCAGCATTAATAACAAAATTCAACAAGACAGAAAATTACAAATGCTATCAAGGAAGTTAGCTTACTTTTTTTTTTTTTTTTACTTTTATTGTGAAAACATACACAATACAACAACAACTTACCCATTTACACCTAAGTAACATTGATGTTATTTTTCATGTTGTGCCAACATTATTGCTGTCCTTTTCCAAAATATTCCATCACCTTTAGTAAAAACTCAATGCCTCACAAGCAAAAGATTCCACTTTCCCCCTCGCTCCTCTGTTGTTGTTATTTGCCATCAAATCGGACCCAACTCATAGAGACCCCTCCTTGGGTTTCCTAGGCAGTATCACTTGGGAAGTAGATTGCCCATCTTCCTTCTGAGGAGTGGCTGGAGGTTTTGAACCACCAACCTTCTGGTTAGCAGTCAAGTGCCTTAGGCACTATGCTACCTCTGATAACCACTAATAAACTTTAGTTTCTATATACATGTGTTGTTTTTTTTTTTCCCAACCTATCTAGGAATTTAGCCTCCCCACCTCTCCCACCCTTTTTTTTTGCCAAGGATGTGGAGAGATTGAGACTGTCATACACTCTTCGTGAAACTGTAAAATGATTCAACCACTGTGGAAATGGGTATGGTGATTGCTAAAAAAGTTGGAAATAGCAATATCATTTGATCTAGCAATTCCATTACTAGCTATATATCCCAAAGAAATAAGAGACAGGACACAAACAGATATATGCACACTCATGTTCATCTCAGCACTATTCTCAATAGAAAAAAGATAGAAAGAACCCAAGTGCCCATAAACCAAGGAATGGATAAAAAAAAAACTGTGCTACATACACACAATGGAATACTATGCAACACTAAAGAATAATATATAATATGCAAACACTGCATAATATAGATGAACTTGCTGAGTAAAATAAGTCAATCACAGAAGTACAAATATTTTATTAGTCCACTATTGTAAAAAGTCAAGGAATGATTTACATATAGAAGGGAATTTTCTTTGTTGGTTACCAGAGGTGGGAGAGAAGGGGAGACTAAATTCCTAGATAGTTTGAAAAAAAACATGTATATATAGAAAACAAATTTTATTAGTGGTTATCAGGGGTAGGAGCAAGAGGAATGTGGAATTTTTTTTTTTTTTTTGGTGAGGCATTGAGTTTTTACTAATGGTGGTAGAATTTTGTGGAAAAGGATAGTAATAATGGTGGCACAACATGAAAAATGTCATCAGTGACACTGAGCTGTAAATGAGGAGGTGTTATGTTGGCGAAAATCTTGTTGTATATGTTTTCACAACACATACACACAAAAAAAATTAAATGTAAGGTAACATACTTACATATTCCAAGGATTAGGATGTGGACATCTTTAGGAGAATTTTTTTCCGTCAACTGCATCCATTATTTCCCCCATATCAAATATCTGTCTCCTTCTAAGAGCATAAATTAATTATCACCCTCTTTTTCCCCACTACGTGTATAAGGGAAACACAAAATGCTAACAGGCATACATAAATTGGAAGTGTTTTGAACATAGTTCATTTATTTTTTTAATTTAAAATCACAGTGAGATATTAGCATACACACACACACAATTTTCTTACTCCTTGCTAGTGAGATTTGTCTACCTGAACTGTGTTCAAATTTCAGAGCTGAGGAAGCTCTTGCTAACAAAAGAAGAGAATCCGAGAAAAAAAAAATATATATCAAAGGTCTATATACAATCTGATCATTGCTTCTCCCTTGGGGTAGACTGTTACCTTTGTGGCCCTGTTGTGTTGCTGTTGCTGTTAGATGCCATCAAGTTGTCTCCGACTCACAGCGACCCCTATGCACAGCAGAACGAAACACCGCTTGGTCCCAAGCCAGCTCTGCGATCCCTGCTATACTTGAGTCCATTGTTGCATCCACCATGTCAATCCATCTCATTGAGGGCCTTCCCCTCTTTCATGGATCCTCCACCTTACCAAACATGATATCCTCCACAGAATGGTCCCTTCCGACAACATGACCAAAGTAGATGAGATGAAGTCTGGACTTTCTCTCTTCCAAGGAGCATTCAAGCTGCACTTCCTCTAGGATAGATTGTTAGTTTGTTTAGCAGTCCACAGTACTTCCAGCATTCTTCACCAACGCCACAACTCAAAAGCATCAATTTATCGGTTTTCCTTATTCATTGTCCAGGTCTCACATGCATATTAGGCAATTGAAAATATCATGGCTTGTATAAGGCATACGTTAGTCCTCAAGGAAAGATCTTTGCTCTTTATCACTTGTAAGAGTGGTAAAGAGTCCTTTGCAGCTGATTTGCCAAGTCCTATATGCCCTCTGATGTCCTCACCGCTGCTTCCATTAACATTGATTGTAGAACCAAGCAATGTGAAGCTTTTGACAACTTCAATCTTTTCTCCATTTATCGTGATGTAGTGACATACCTTATAGATCCAGTTGTGAGTATTTTGTTTTCTTTATTTTGAGATGCAATCAATACTGCAGATTATATTCTTCAGTCTTCTTCAGAAAGATTGTTGTGTCATCAGCGTATCACAGGTTATTAATGATTCTTCCTCCAATCTTTTTTTTTTACAACTAATTGAGTGCTTTTTATTTTTATTTTATCTATCTATCTATTTTATTAAGATTTGGGTGAAAATTCACAGAGCAAATTCACTTTCCGTACAGCAGTTCACAGACACTTTGTCTTGTGACATTGACTACAATTTACCACAATGAAACAACTCCCCTCCCACTTCCTCCGATGCCAATCCCTTCGTGAACTCCTGTATCCTGAGCTGTCTATCTGTGCATAAACAGCCCTTATTTCTCCCATGATTGTTCTCTCCAAGGAGTGTATCTACCTCAGGTAAATGTTCAACTCATATGCCTGTCTTTTGTTTG
>NW_006922295.1:598776-599578 GCF_000298275.1 Orycteropus afer afer | reverse complement strand
TAGCTGGCTGTGACCAAGAAGTGACTACAAACTTTTCCCTTGTCAGCTCTACTATACACCTGGGAATTCTTACAGATCATACAAATACACTTATAGGATCATTGTCTGCCAACCCTGTACATGGTCTTGGGTACACTGCCCACTTCATAGACATATCTAATAGTTCAGCCTGTCCACCCATCTCTCCACCTATGTACCCATGTTTGCCTTCACTGACAATGCAGTATTGTATGTGCAAAAGGGTTTATCTTTGTTGTCTGTACCTACCATGTACCTCTCTATGTCTTCCTGTTCCTCAATGCCACCATGTTGATTACTCACATTTGGTACTTTGCCTTTCTCTTCATCCAAATCAATACTTATCTCAACCTATCTTACAATGTTCCCTCCACTCCCCTCCCACCCTGGGTAATCAACAAGGAAAATTTCCTTCCATAGATAAACTTTCCTTGACTTTTACAATAACGGGCTAATACAACATTTGTCCTTCTGTGATTGACTTATTTCACTTAGAATAATGTCCTCCAAGTTCATCCATGTTATGTGGTGTTTGCAGATTCTAGGTTATTCTTTAAGGTTGCATAGTATTCCATTGTGTGTATGCACCATAGTTTGCTTATCCATTACTCAGTTGATGGACATTTAGGTTGTTTCCATCTTTTGACTATTGCAAATAGTGCTGTGATGGTCCTGGGTTTGCATATGTCTGTTCTTGTCATGGCTCTCACTTCTTTAGGATATATAACTAGTAATGGAATAGCTGGGTCAAACAGTATTTCTAGTTCTAACTTTTGAAGGAAAC
>NW_006922295.1:596114-597464 GCF_000298275.1 Orycteropus afer afer | reverse complement strand
AGCTGTGTGTTTGTAGAAATCTGTCCATTTCTTTCAGGTTTTCAAATTTGTTAGAGGACGGTTCTTCATAGTATCCTGATATTATCCTTTTTATTTCTATTGTTCTGTTGTGATGTCACCCATTACAGTTCTTATTTGTATTCTCTCCCTCTTTTCCTTTGTGAAATTTACCAATGGTTTGTCAATTTTATTCATCTTTTCAAAAAAACAACTTCTGGTCTTGTTGATTTATTTTTCATTTGCTCTTCTACTTTCTGTTTCATTGATTTCTGCTTTATTTCCTTTCATCTGGTGAATATAGGCTTTTCTTTTTTTTTTTTTTAATTTCTGGAGAGTTTAGTTTAAAGTGTTGACTTTGATTCTTTCTTCTTTTTTAATGTGTCTATTTATTGCTATAAATTGACCCCTGATAACAGCTTTTGCTGTGTCTTAAAGATTTTGGTATGTTCTGTTTTCATTCTCGTTTGATTAATGGAATTTTTTAATTTCACTTGTTATTTCCTCTCTTACCCAGTCTTTCTTCAGGAGGGTGTTGTTCAGTTTCCATATGTTTACACTTTTTCTATTGCTCTTCCTATTGTTGATTTCTAATTTAATAACATTATGATCTGAGAAGATGTTTTGAAGTATTTCAATGTTTTTCAATTTATTAAGGCTTGGTTTATGGCTTAACATATGGTCTATCATGGAAAATATTCCATGTGTAGTGGACAAAACAGTTTATTGTTCTGTTGTTGGGTGAAGTGCTCTGTAGATATCTATAAGGTGAAGCTGGTGAATCGTATTGTTTAGCTCTTCTGCATCTTTGTTGAGTTTCTTTCCAGTTGTACTATATTTCATTGAAAGTAGTGTATTAAAGTCTCCCACTATAACTATGGAGTCATCTATTTGGCTTTTCAACTCTTTTAAAGTCTGATATATGTATTCTGGGGCTCTTTCATTGGGTCCATAGATATTTATTATGATTATATCTTCATTTTCAGTTGATTCTTTAATCATTATATAATTTCCTTTCTTGTCTCGTATAGTGTATTATAAATTGTGTTAAAGATAATTTGATCAGAAATTAATATGGTCACTCCTGTTCTCTTACAGTTGCCATTTGCTTGATACATCTTTTTCCAACCTTCAATTTTTAGTCTATTTTTGTCTTTTTCTCTAAGGTCTGTCTCTAGTAGACAGCATATTGATGAGTTTTGTTTTTTTTATCTGATCTGCATCTCTTCATCTCTTTTTTTTTTTTTTTAGTTTTGTGTATTTTACTGTACATAAATTATATTTCGATAAAATGCATTTAAAAAAATATTACAGCATAGTAGAAAGATATACATGGCTCCACATGGTGTTTTT
>NW_006922295.1:557427-570201 GCF_000298275.1 Orycteropus afer afer | reverse complement strand
TTTTTTGTTATTTTCACACAAATTCTTCTGCTAGTTGGGGTTTAGTCCAATTCTGCATCCTTTCCTTCAAGGCTCAGGGGTCCAAGATTATCTTCTGTGTTTGTGTTAATTGGTTTCCCTTTTCTTTGTTGAAGAGGGTCTGTGCAATCCTTCTGCCTAGTCTGCCATCTTGCCGGAACCACCTAGGTTTTAATCTTTATGGGAGCTGATCACTAGTTCTTCCTCTTGTGGAACAGTTGGGTGGTTTAGAACCACCAACTTTTCAGTTAGCATTCAAATGTTTATCCATTGTATAACTAAGCCTCTTTGATAGTAAGTACAGGTGTTACTGCTGTTGTTAGGTGCTACTGAGTCATCACTGACTCATAGAGACCCTATGTACAACAGAACAAAACATTGCCTGGTCATGCATCACCACCACAATCCTGAGCCCATAGTTGCAGCCACTTTTATCAATCCATCTCATTGATAGTTTTCCTTTTTTTGCTAATCCTCCAGTTCAGCAAGCATGATATCCTTCTCCAGGGAATATTCCCTTCTCACAGTAAGAGAAAAGTAGATGAGACAAAATTTGGCCTTTCTCAGTTACAAGGGGCATTCCAGCTGCACTTCCTCCAGGACAAATTTGTTTGTCCTTCTGTCAGTCCTTGGCACTTTTATTATTCTTTGCCAACACCACAACAAAACTATAAGTGGTTTAATTAAAATGTTGCCCCCCAAAAAAAATAATTGCTTGACCCAGTGTGATGGTTAATTTTATGTGTCAACTAAGCTAAACTATTGTGCCTAATGATTTGTTTAAAGAGTAGTCTAGTGTTTTTATGTGGTAGTACACATGAATAAATCAGCTGGCAATTTGTAAAACAGATTACCTTCGATAATGTGGGTCAATCTCAGCCAATAATTTGATGGTGTTAGGAGCAAAAAGAAAGTTTCCCAATGATCTATTCTGCCTTTCAACTATAAAAAAAACAGTTATCCAGAACTTCCTTACTCTTCACTATTCTAGTCACCTGATCTACATATTTTGGGACAAAAGTATATGAAAATTCTCTAGCCTGTCTTGTGGTCTATGGATTTTGAATTATCCAGCCCCTTAAAATTACAAGAGCCAATTTTTAAAAGTAAATCTATTTTTAACTGTTTTCCTCTTTCTGGTTCTGTGCCTGTAGGGAACTACAACTAAGACACTTAGTTTTAGAATTATTCCTTATTTCCACACATCAGTTTAGTGAGCCGATATAGCAGTCATTGATTCTTAGAGCATAGCCAGGTATTTTGCAGAATCTGCAATACATACACTAAGCAGTAAAAATGTGCACACTTAATCTAATATACTAATATGTGTTGTCTTTGATAGCTGCTGTCAAGTTGGCACCTGTCTTATGGCAGATGTTACAGAGCAGAATTGCTCCACAATGTTTTCCTGGTTGTAATGTTTATGGAAACTATCAGCAGGACTTTCTTCCATGGAAATGTTGGGTATGTTTGAACCTGCAAACTTTTTGTTAGCAACTGATCACAAATCACTTGTGTCACCACTTACAGAGCAAAATTTAGTGGCTAAATACATAGACAGTGGCATTATAACAACTGATCAAATGCCAGGCCTGCTGAAGTTTCAGCACATTCATAGCATCTGTTCATTATTCCTCTTGTAAATTTATCCATTTACTTATATGGTTAATATGAATGAAAAAAAAAAGAAAAAAAACTGATATTTTACAGTGAATAAACATGACCAATCCTCATTAAGGAGCTCTAGTGGCTCTGTGGTTAAGGCATTGAGCTGCTAACCAAAAGCTACTGTTCAAACCCCCTTGTTGCTCCAAGGGAGGAAGATGAGACAATCTGTCTACGTCAGTAAAGATTTACAGTTTGATAAAGTAATGAAAGTAGTCACTATGACTGGAATCAGCTCGCCGGCAGTGAGTCTGGTTTGGTTTTGGAACCCTCACAATCACTTCATATCTGTTGCACACAGGAATTGTTACATTGGTTTTTTAACATTTTCCTCATTAGTTAATTCTTTTCCTTTTTGTAAAGTCAAGGAAAAGAATCAAGAAATAATGTCTTTTCTTTTTAGTGCAAATTTTGAGAACAACTGTTATCTCAGTAGTAGATGTTGTTGTTGTTATGTGCCATCGAGTCAGACCCGACTCATAGTGACCCTTCCTTGAGTTGCTGAGGCAGTATCACTATGGAAGTAAATTGCCCAACCTTCCTTCCGAGGAGTGGCTGGTGGATTTGAACCGTCAGCCTTCTAGTTAGCAGTCAAGTGCCTTAGGCAATATGTTATCAGAGCTGGAAATCCTTTATTTCAACTTCCCTGAAAACAAAACAAAACACGGCTATCAAGTTGATTTCCACTCATAGTGACCTGCATTGGGTTTCCAAGGCTATAAATTTTTACTAAAGTAGATTACCTCATCTTTTTCCCACAGAGTGGCTGATGGATTTGAAACACAGACTCTCTGGTTAGCACACGAATGTCTTATGTACTACATGACCAGAGATCCTTTCCAACTTCCCTAGTCCTTCTTTTTATAATTTCTATGGTGAGAATAATTTTTGCTTTTACTCAGTTTGTGTCAGATCCCCATGGGAATGATACTATTTTCAGACAAATCAATGAAGAAGAAACATATCCTTATTTGATGTTTTTTTCGGGGCACAGAATGTTGGTTAAATTGCAAAACTTTACAGTATTTGGGGGAAGGTTTGAGTGCAGGATCAAGTAACATTTGATGCCTATCTTGCTGTCATGGTTGTATTTCTACACATGATGACTTGAGGGAAAGATTACTGATAATGCTCCTCTGATGCAGCACTAAAAACAGGGTGAACCCTTTCTGAAAGTTTCAGATTGAGAGAGTGTTGGCTTCAATTGTCAGCAGGCCAAAAAAAAAAAAATATGCTTCTGGTCAGTATGGGTACCTTCCTTGTCTTGGATCACTGCTTCGCAAAATATGGTGTAACTAAGCTCTGTTTCTTGCCAGGGTCCTCACAGATATATGTGTGACAAGGCACTGCAACTGCTCCTTAGCCACTCAACAGAAGAGAAAGGAAGTGACAAACTTGAGCATTTTAATATATTTCTTTTAAAGTACATTTTCTTGAAGTTCCTTTAGAATAAAATATTTGCTTTGGTGAATTCACTAATTTTTTTCACAATATAGTTTTCCTGATATTTAAAATTTTTAGTTTTCCACTTCATCTCTGTTAGGAGATTCTCCTTTCTCTAGGGACAACCTATTCTGTTGGTTGATTGATTGTTACCTCAAACCCACCATC
Source organism: Orycteropus afer afer (assembly GCF_000298275.1). Lineage (NCBI taxonomy): Eukaryota > Metazoa > Chordata > Mammalia > Tubulidentata > Orycteropodidae > Orycteropus > Orycteropus afer. The sequence continues at coordinate 566,907 of NW_006922295.1, read as the reverse complement.
ATTAGTATTCCCACTTCAACATCATGCCTCCATTGGTTACTTAGGACTCAAATGGTGGAAGTATTAGCAATTCAGTTCCAAAGTCAGTGGGTGACTTGGAACAGATTCTGGTTACTTGGGTATTTCTTCTCTGTTCTGCCACCTCATGCAATAGTTTAATAAATTTATTCCTTGTGGCAGGAAGTAATCACAATTATTTCCCGTTTTTACATATAAAGAAGTTGGGAAATGACCAGGTGACCCCTCTGAATCTCCTTTCTATTCACCAAAACACACACTATGACCATCTATCTCCATTCTCCCTCTTCCTCCTCTTCATCTCCGCAGACATCCATTACACAGTGGTTAAAGTATATCCTTTCACTTACGTAAGTCCTTGCTGTTTTGTGTTGATATATTATTGATTTAGATAAATCAGATTGTGCTAATGAACATATTTCTTCTTTTATGTAATTTTTAAGCATTGTGTTTTAAAGCTCTATTCTTGTGTTCTCTATAAATAGTCTGTTCCTTTCACTGTTGCATGATATATTATTTCTACTGATTTCTACTAGTGTCTTCAGGCTACAGTTTTACTGCAAATTTAGGCTTTTGGTCCTTTAAGGAGATAAATGAGATGGGTCTGGGCAGAAACTCTAATGTACATGCTCCTTCCCTCCCCAGATACAAATAAAGCCTCACCCCAAGGGATTTACACTCACTTGCTAGCCCACAATCCAAAAATTTGAAAATCTTCTAATTTATTATTTTCATTGGATTATATGGTATTTTTGTCTATCTTCTGACCTTTGGTAGCTTCTGTGTCAGGTAAGCAAAACAATAGATGTGGATCCTATTCCTTCATAAAGGACTGCCTTTCTCCAGATTTTAGATGAACTGTCCATAATTTGAGTTATCTCATAGGTTCAAAAAATGCTATGTGTCCATAGCATTTTTCAGTATTTTTTCCTCTTCACTTTCTGATTATGGAAATGATGCTCAAGTACTTTACATGCCTTTCTGTAGAGTAAATTTGCCTTTTTTTAAAAACATATATATATATATATATATATATATATATATATATTATTCCTCTAACACAGCAGTTAGGAGCTCTTGTAGCATAGTGCCTAAGGCACTTGATTGCTAACCAGAAGGCTGGTGGTTCAAACCCACCAGCCACTCCTCGGAAGGAAGATGGGGCAATCTACTTCCGTAGTGATAGTGCCTCGGAAACCCAAGGAGGAGTCTCTAGGAGTCAGGTCAGATTTGATGGCACATAACAAGAACAACAACACAACAGTTTAGCTTCTTTTAATTGAAATGTGGGTCAAAGTTTACAGAGAAAATTGTTTTTTGATTAAACAATTCATACACATTTTGTGTGAATGTGTGTATGTGTGAAATTGATTATAATCCCCACACTGTAGCAACACTCTTCCAGTGTGCTCCCTGTGTTTACAATTTCCCTTGGTCCTTTTCTATCTCTTCCTGCATTCTGAGCTGTATCCCTGGGCAAATGCTGTCATTTTGATCTCATATAGTTGTTGTTCTTATAAGAACATAACACCATGGTGTTACTGTTCACCTTATAAGCTTCTTGTTTGGCTTAAAGTTGAGCCATGAGGGTGAGTTCAGTTCCAGGTTTGAAGGATACCTACAGTCCTTGTCTCAGAGGTTCCACCAGTCTCTATAAGAACAATAAGCCTGGTCTTTTTTATGATTTTGAGTTTTACTCCACATTTTTCTCCCACTTGATCCAGGACCTCTTATTGTGATCCTTTTCACAGAGGTGGACTGTGAAAGCTGGACACCACTAGTCCTTCTGGTCTCAGGGTCATGGAGGCTGGTTTTCACCTGGTCCTTTAGTTCTTTGGTTTATTTGTTTCCTTTCATCCTTGATTTTTTCCACTCTTCTTTTCTCTGGATATAAACAATCCATTTGAAACATGGACAGAGAAATCACAAGTCACTTCACCAAAGAAGACATTCAGAAAGAAAACAAACATGTGAAGAAATGCTCATGATCATTAGTCATTCCAAACAAACCAAACTCCCTTCCCTTGAATTAGATCCAACTCATAGTAATGCCTCCTTGGGTTTCTGAGGTGCTATCATTAGACAGATGCAAATCAAAACAATATTGCAATATCATCTCATCCAGCATTAATAGTAAAATTTCAGAAAAACAGGAAATAAGGATGTGGAGAGACTGGAACCCACATACACTGATAGTGGGACTGTAGAATGGTACAACCACTATGGAAAATGGAATTATGATTCCGTAAAATGTTGAAAATAAAAATACCATCTGATCCATCAGCCCACTGCTAGAGATATGTTCTAGAGAGATTAGAGCCATGACACAAACAGATATTTCACATCCATGTTAATCACAGCATTATTCACAACACTGAAAAGATGCAATCTAAATGTTTATCAACAGATGGATAAATAAACTACAGTAAATACACACAGCAGAATACTACTCAATACTAAAGAATAATGACACTTTGCAAAACACCTCATATCATTGACAAACCTGGAGGACATCATGCTGGCTGAAACTAATAAGTGACAATAAGACAAATATTGTATGAAACCACCAGTGTAAAAAGTCAAGAAAAGGCTTACACACAGATAGAATCATTCTTTGAAGGTTACCAGGGATGGGAGGAAAAGAAAAGATAAATCACTAGTTAGAAGACAGACAAATATTAACTTAGGTGGAAGGAAAAACAATAAACAATAAGAGGGAGATCAACGTAAAATGTTTTTTTAAAGGCAAAGGAAGGCATTGGGAGGAGCATAAGAGGTAAAGGCAACAAAGGTATATACTATTACATAAACAATCCTGCAATAACAATAATCAATGAATGGATACATAGACAGACACTAAAGCTGAAAAGAGGTGGGAAAGTTAATGAGACTATGTTGTTGTTGTTCTTAGGTGCCTTCGAGTCGGCTCCAACTCCTAGTGACCCTATGTACAACACAACAAAACACTGCCTGGTCCTGTGCCAGCCTCACAATCCGTGATATATCTGAGCCCATTGTTGCAGCCACTGTGTCAATCCACCTGGTTACCCCTGAATATATAAATAAATTTGACAGAGGACATACTACATATTTATTTGTATGTGCTGCAAATATATCCATTAATATTGTAAAGCATACAAGGGACAAAGTTATGAAAACTTCTTACCAAAAACCTTGAGGAAATGAGTCACTGGACCTAGGGGCTCAGGATGACACTAAGAAAAATTGGTATAGCATAGTCCACAAAGACAACATCCTACCTGGGTGAGTAGGGACTGTGGTATTGCCTTTATTTTATTTTTTATTTTAAGCGCTTGTTTTACATTCAACCTTCACACATATATTTAGTTTCATTCTCCATTCGCCATGTCCAACCCTAACCCAGTATCCTCCCCTCCCTACGCTGCAACCCTCCCCCTGTGCCCCTCATAAATATGCACTCCTGTTTGTCCTGCATTTCCTCAGTTTGAATGTTGGTCCTTTGGTGTCCCATGGTCTATTGCTCTAAGGGATGCATTACCATTGAGTATGTGGGTGTGGCATCCTGGGTTGAGTGGTCTGCATGTACATCTTGTTAACTATTGGGCTGAGAGACCGCCCCTGGGGGTGAGTTTTATTCCAGGCATTGAATGTAGTTCAGGGCCATAGTTTGAGAGTCTCATCAGATTTCATCTGACCAGTAATTTTGGTCATTTTTGAATTTTTGGATTTTGTTCCACGTTTTCCCTCCCACTCTATCCAGGATTTCCAGATTTGATCCTTTCCTGAGTGGTTGGCATTGGTAGCTGGGAACCATCCAGTTCTTCTGGTCTCGAGGGCCATCATGTCCTAGGGCTGATTGCTTCTAAATGCCCTTGTTTTGTTTTGTTTTAAAAGGAAGTTTTGCCAGATATACAATTCTTGGTTGACAGCGTTTTTTTTTTTTTTTCCCCTTTCCCTTTTGGTACTTGTTCTGGTTACCTCTGTGCCACTCTAACAGAAAATACCACAAATGGGATAATGGCCTTAACAAACAGGAGTTTATTCTTACAATTTGGAGGCTTTAAATCCAAGTTCAAAGTGCCAGGCTCTAGTGGCTGAGTGAAAGCCCCTCAATCTTGGGCTTCAGCTCTGCCTCCTAATCCTGGCCCACTGGAGCTAGAGGCTTTTCTTCACTAAGACAGATGTTGGCTGCTGATACTGGCAAGCCCAAGGTTGACAAATAAAAAGCCACAGTCCCAATGTTATGAAGCCAGGCCATTAACTCAAGGCCATTGAAAGTCCCAAGTTTGACAGAGCATGGCAGGCTGCTGAACAATGACACAGCCACAAGCAGGGTTCAAGCATGCCATAAGCTAGAGGCCATTTCCAAAGCTGCTGCTTATATATGGGAAGCAGACAACATACCAAAAGGCAGCTGCTCAGGTGCTCACAGTAGATTCCACCATGGAATTGATTACCAGTCTCATCATGGGGAGTATTATCTCCAGCTACTAGCCACTCAACTAGGCCTAGCCAAGTTGACACCACACAGTACTTTAACCACCACAGTACTTTAGGAGCTCTGGTGGCATAGTGTTTTAGACATTTGACTGCTAACCCAAAGGCTGGCAGTTCAAACACACCAACCACAATCTACTTCCATAGAAATTGTTGTGGTTGTTGTTGATAGGTGCTATCAAGTTGTCTTTGACTCATAGTGACCTTATGTACAACAGAACCAAACACTACCTGGTCCTGTGCCAACCTCACAATCCCTACTATATGTGAGCCCATCGCTGCAACCACCATGTCAATCCATCGTGTTGAGGGCATCCCCTTTTTCATTGACCCTCCACTTTACCAAGCATGACATCCTTCTCCAGAGAATAGTCCTTTCCAAGAACATGACCAAAGTAGGTGAGATGAAGTCTGGCCATTCTCACTTCCAAAGAATATTCCAGCTGCACTTCTTCCAGGATAGATTTGTTAGTTATTTTAGAAGTCCATGGTATTTTCACCATTCTTTGCCATCACTACAATTGATGCTCAAAGCATCAATTCTTCTTCAATCTTATTCATTGTCCAGCTCTTATATGCATATGAGGCAATTGAAAATACCATGGCTTGGGGCAGACACACCTTAGTATTCAAGGAAACATCTTTGCTCTTCAACACTTGAAAGAGGTCTTTTGCAACAGATTTGCCCAATGCAACATGTCTCTTGATGTCTTGACTACTGCTTCCACTGGTGTTGATTGTAGAACCAAGCAATATGAAGTCTTTGACAACTTCAATCTTTTCTCCATCTACCACTATGATGTTAATTGGTCCAATTGGGAGGATTTTTGTTTTCTTTATATTGAGATGTAATCCATACTGCAGACTGCAGTCTTTAATTTTCATCAGTAAGTGCTCCAAGTTTTCCTCATTTTCAGCAAGCAGAGTTGGAGTTGTGTCACCTGTGTACCTCAGGTTGTTAATGAGCCTTCCCCCAATCTTGATGTCAAGTTCTTCTATATATAGTCCAGTTTCTCTGATTACTTGCTCAGCATACAAGTTGAATCAGTATGGTGAAAGGATAGAACCCTGATGCACTCCCTTCCTTATCTTAAACCATATAGTATCTCCTTGTTCTGTTTGAATGACAGCTTCCTGGTCTATGTACAGGCTCCTCATGATTACAATTAAGTGTTCTAGAATTCTTATTCTTCTCAATGTTATCCTAAAATTTGTTGTGATCCACACAATTGATTCCCTTTTCATAGTCAACAAAACACAAGTAATCATATTTCTGGTGCTTTGCTTTGAGCCAAAATCCATCTGACATTAACTATGATATCCCTTGCACCATGTCCCCTTGTGAATCCAGCTTGTATTTCTGGAAGTTCTGTCTATACACTTCTGCAGCCATTTTTGAATTATCTTGAATAATATTTTAGTTGCATGTGATATTAATGATATTGTTTGTTAATTTCCACATTCTGTGGGATCACGTTTCTTTGAAATGGGTACAAATATGGATCTGTTCCCTTCAGTTGGCCAGGTAGCTGTCTTCCAAATCTCTTAGCATAGCTGAGTTAGTGCTTCCAGTGCACCATCTGTTTGCTGAAACATCTTAATAGGTGTTTTGTCAATTCCAGGAGCCTTGTTTATCACCAATTCCTTTGGTGTAACTTCAATTTCCTTCTTCAGTAGCATTGGTTCTTGATCATATGACACCTCCTGAAATGGATGATCAACTATCACTTCTTTTTGTTTTAGTGATTCTGTGTATTCCATCTATCTTCTTTTTATGTTTCCTGCATCATTCAACATATAGCCCATGGAATCTTTCAATACTGCAATTCAAAGTTTTTTTTTTTTTTTTTTTTTTTTTCCCCTCAGTTCTTTCAGCTTGAGAAATGCAGAACATGTTCCTCCCTTTTGGTTTTCCAACTCCAGGTCTTCACACATTTCATTATAATCATTGGTTTTGTCTGCTCGAGCTGCTCTTTGAAATCTTTTGTTTAGGTCTTTTATCTTGCCATGTCTTCCACTTGGTTTAGCTGCTCTCCACTCAAGGGCAAGTTTCAGACTGTCTTTTGATATCCATTTTGGTCTTTTTTTTCTCATCTTTTTAATGACCTCTTGATTTGTTCATGTATGATGTTCTTGATTTCATCCCACAATTCTTCTGGTTTTTGGTCATTGGTGTTCAATGCATCAAATTTATTCATTAGATACCCTCTAAATTCAGGAAGGATATGTTCAAGTGCATCTTTTGGCTTTTGTGGACTTGTTTTAATTGTCTTGAACTTCAAGTTGAATTTGCATATGAGCAGTTGATGGTCTGTTCCACAATCAGCTCCTGGCCTAGTTTTGGCTAAAGATATTGAGCTTTTCCATTGCCTCTGGCCACAGATGTAGTCAATCTGATTCCTATGTACTCTATCTGGTGAAGTTCACATGTATAGCTATCACTCACATTGCTGAAAAAAGGTATTTGAAATGAGTAAGTTGTTGGTCTTACAAAATTCTATCATTCAATTTCCAGCATTCCTTCTGTCACCACGGCCAAAGTTTCCAACTTTTGCATTCCAGTTACCAGTGAAAATTAACACATCTTGATTGAACATTTGGTCAATTTCAGACTGCAGAAGTTGATAAAAATCTTCAATTTCCTCATCTTTGGCTTTAATGGCTGATGTGTAAGTTTGAATAATATTGGTATTAACTGGTCTTCTTTGTAGGCATGAGGATAGTATCCTATCACTGACAGCATTGTACTTCAGGACAGATCTTGAAACATCCTTTGTGATGATGAACACCATGTCATTCCTCTTCAATTACTCATTCCTGGCCTAGTAGATCATATGGTAGTCTGATTCAAAATGGCCCAAACCAGTCCATTTCAGCTCACTAATGCCTAGTATATTAATCTTTATGTGTTCCATTTCATTTTTGACAACTTCCATATTTCCTAAATTCATACTTCATGCAATCCATGCTCCTTTTGTTAATGGATGTTTGCAGCTGTTTCTTCTCAATTTGAGTCATACCACATCAGCAAGTGAAGGTCCCAAATGCTTTACTTTATTCATATAATTAAGGTTGGTTCTGCTCTGATGAGGCAGCTCTTTTCCAGTGATATTCTGAGAACCTATTGAAGGATTTTGTGGGCAAAACATTGAATGATGAGGGAAACATGAAAAGAAGATGGAAGGAATATAGAGAGTCACTGTACCAAAAATAATTGGTTGATGTTCACCTATTTCACGTGGGAACATATGATCAAGAATCAATGGTATTGAAGGAAGAAGTCCAAGCCATTCTGAATGAATGGCAATAAGCAATGCTCTAGGAATTGGCAGAATACACATTGAAATGTTTCACACTTCTTTATTTACGCAAGTAATTTGGAAGACAGCTACCTGGCCAACTGACTGGAAGAGATTGATATTTGTGCCCATCTCAAAGAGAGATGATCCAACAGAAAGTGAAAGTTATTGAACAATGTAATTAATGTCACAAACAGTTAAAATTTTGCTGAAGATAATTCAAATATGGTTGCAGCGATATATTGACATGGAACTTCCAGAGGTGAGATGCAGATTCAAAAGATGATGTAGAATGAGATGTATCACAGCTGAGCCAATAACCAACATCATGATAGAGGGAGAAAACATTGAAATTTCTAGGGATTTCATTTTAATTTGATCCATAGTCAATAACCATGGAAGCAGCAGTCGAAAAATCAGATGTCATATAGCACAGGCAAAACTGCTGCAAAAGACCATTTTAAAATGTTTAAGAGCAAAGATGCTACTTTGAAGACTAAGATGTGCCTAACCCAAGCCATGCTATTTTCAATGGCCTTTTATGCATGTGAATGCTGGACAATTAAAAAAGAAAAATGAAGAAAAGTCAATGGCTTTGAATTATGGTTTTGCAGAAGAATAGTGAAAATACCATGGACTGCCAGAAGAAAGAACAAATGTATCCTGGAAGTAGTGCTGCCAGAATGCTCCTTGAAGTGAGAATGACCAGGACTCATCTCACCAACTTTGATCATGTGGTTAGAAAGGATCATTCCCTGGAGAAGGATAACATGTTTGATAAATTATTGGGTCAGGGAAAAAGGGGAAGATGCTCAATAAGATGGATTGACACAGTGGTTGCAATGATGAGCTCAAGTATAGGAAGGATTGTGAGGATGGTTCACAATTGGGCAGTGTTTCATTCTGTTGCGCATAATGTGTCACTTTGAGCCAGAGTGGACTCAATGGCAACTATCAATAACAACAGGACAATGTTGAGTAAGAATGGTGTTAATGGGCATCCTTTGCTTGTTCACATTTATGAAATCAAAACTCTCAGCCTTTCTCCACTGAATATAGCATTGGCTGTTATTTTTGTGTATATACCCTTGAATTTGTTGCAAAATGTCCCTTTATATACCTATATTGCTGGGCCTTTCATGAAGAAAAATTGTGTGACACCAAATGACTTTCTGCATCAATTGATATGATTTTTTGGTTCATTTATTTTATTTATGTGAGTGGATTACATTTATTGATTTTCTAATATTGAACCACAATTTTAGTTCTGGCATGAATCCCACTAATAATTTTTCATGATTTTTTTTTATATGTTGCTGCAGTTTGTTGGCTTAAATTTTGCTGAAAATCTTTGCATCTGTGTCCACAAGGGATGTTGATCTATAATTTTCTTTTCTTATAATGTCTTAGTCTGATGTAGGTATCAGGATTATGTTGGCTTCCTAGAAACAGTTTGGTAGTATTTCTTCCTTCATTGTTGTTGAAAAGATTAAATACTATTTCTGTCATCTCTTCTCTGAACATTTGGTAGAATTCTCCAGTGTAGCAGTGCAGCCATCTGGTTCTGGTTTTTTTTTTTTTTTTTTTTAAAAAGAACCTCTTGAATCTCTTCTCATCCCTCTGTTTAAATTTTCTACCTCTGTGTTAATTTGGGTAGAGAATGTGTTTCTAAGAATCTGTCCAT
>NW_006922295.1:550206-553134 GCF_000298275.1 Orycteropus afer afer | reverse complement strand
TCTTTCATCATCTCAGGGAAGTTCTCCTCCAGCAAATCTTGGACAATTTTCTCAGTGGTTTTGTTTCTCTCTTTCTGTTCTGGAATTCCAATGACATGTAAATTATTCCTTTTGATGGTATCCCATATGAACCTTAGACTTTCTTCATTTTGTGTTGATTTTTTTCCTGATTGTTCCTTTTCCAAAGAAGTATTCAGATATTTTTCTTCCATCTCATTAATTCTGTCTTCCATCACATCAATTATTCTCCTTTTCCCTTCAAATGTGTTATCTATTTCTGACAATTTAGTATTAATCTTCTGGATTTCTATTTGTAGATTTAGAATCATTTCTGATTTTTCATTTATTTTGTCATTTTGTTCTTGTATATTCTTCCAAAATTCCTCTAAGGTTTTTTCTGTGTTATCTTTGGTCTGTCTCTCAATCCTTTGAAGATACCTAAAGATAATTCTTTTGAATTCTTTATCAGAGAGTTTCAATGCTGCTTCTTCCTCAGGGATGTTTTCTGGGTCTGTATCCTGGTCCTTTGTTTCTACCACTTTATTCTGCTCTTTGTGTTGACTGTGATGTTCTGTTGTCTCTGAGGGATCATGGCATTGTTGTATTTAGATCTCGGTTAACTGTTTGTGAAGAGCAGTCAAGGGTGAATCGGGCTCTTCTTGGTGGTTTTATATCATTGGCCCATTGGTGGAGAAGGAGGTAATGGCTCTCACTTAATAAGTGAAGTTGTAGGAGATTTGGGTGTAGTTGTGTCTTATGGGGACTATTGTTTTCTCCCATTCAATTAGACACAAATTTCAATTGAATAACCTTTAAAAACCTAAAAGCACATGGACAAAAAACATGCCATGTAATCACGCAGGAACAGTAATGAAAAAAAGAAAAAAGGGAAAAAGAAGAAGAAAAAAACAAGAAAACCTGCAATATCTGGGAATCAGGCATTAAGAGAAAAAAAGTAGAGAAGGATAATAATAAAGGGAAAAAATGGGAAAATGCAAAAAGAAAAATAAGGAATGGAGATAATCACAAGAAAAAAGGGGAAAAGAAAATAATAATAATAGTATATTCAACCAGGAACAGGGAAAAGAAAAAATGCTGAAAACTAGGACCTGGGTGGAGAAGATTAAGAATAATAGTAAAAAGGACAAAAATATTAATAATAATAGGTGTTTTAAAACAGACAAATACAAGCAAACTAATCACCAGGAAAAGAAAGAAAAGAATAAAAATAATAAAAGAGAGAAAAAATAATCAGTGGAGGACAGGGCAGGGCACCCAGGTTCCATCTGAACACACAGACTGTGGTGGATTTCCTGTGGGCCCTGAAGGTAGGTGGGAGTGGGGGATGGTTGCACCTCCATTCACCAAGTGGGTGTGGGGTATAAGAGTAACATGAGGAATGTCGTACCTTTTCAGTCTTGTAGGTCCGGAGGGTTCTTGGGGTTGCTGGAAAGTAGAATGTGTTCTTAAGCCCCAGGAATCTGTGAAAAGTGCTGTCTCTTTAAATATCCAAAATAGTCAAGCCACTTTTAGATCTTCAAAAAGTCTACAGCTCAGCTCGCCTTTCTCTTCACCTTCTCCGTTTATTCCTCATCCACTGGAGCAGTCCTCCGTGCAGTCCCTAGCTAGCAGGGATGCTTTTTAGGTTAATTCTTAAGTCCTACCAGCACTCAGGAATCTCCAAGCTGTCTGTGCCATCAGAATCGCTCAGGATTGCTGCCAGACCACAGCTCCATATGTCTCCTTTTTTGGTATTTTCACCCAAATTCTTGTGCTAGTTGGGGTTTAGTCAACTTCTATATCTTTCCCTTCAAGGTTCAGTTGTCCAGGATTATCTTCTGTGTCTGTGTTAATTGGTTTCCCTTTTCTTTGTTGAAGAGGGTCTGTGCACTCTTTCTGCCTAGTCTGCCATCTTACCGGAACTCCTTTCTCAACACTTTAAAGAGGTATTTACCACACATTTGCACACTGCAACATGACATCTGATTTTTTGACTGCTGCTTCCATAGGTGTTTATTGTGGATCCAAGTAAAATGAAATCCTTGACAACTTCATTTTTTTCCTCCATTTATCATGATGCTGCTTATTGGTCCAGTTGTGAGGATTTTCATTTTCTTATGTTGAAATGCAATCCATACTGTAGACTGTAGTCTTAGATCTTCATCGGTAAGTACTTCAGTTGTCTTCATTTTCAGTAAGCAAAGGTGTGTCATCTGCATCTCTCAGGTTGTTAATGAATCTTCCTCCAAACCTGATGTATCATTCTTCTTCATATAGTCCAGCTTCTCAAATTTACTTGGCATACAGATTGAGTAAGTATGATGAAAGGATGCAACCCTTTCATGCACATTTTTCATGATTTTAAACCATGCAATATCTCCTTATTCTATTTGAACAACAGCCTCTTGGTCTATGTACAGGGTCCTCATGAACACAATAAGAATGTTGGAATTCACATTCTTTGCAATATTATCCCTAATTTTTCATGATCCATACAGTCAAATGCCTTTATGTAGTCAACAAAACACAAGGATACATCTTTCTGGTGTTTTTTGCTTTCAGCCAAAATTAATCTCACATCAGCAATGATATCCCTCATTCCACATCCTCTTCAAAATCCAGCTTGAATTTCTGGATATTCCCTGGGGATATATTCCTATAATCTTTGTTAAATTGTTATTTTTGTTAGGTGCCATTAAGTTGGCTCCAACTCACAGTAAACCTATGTACAACATAATGAAACATTGCCTGGTTGTGCAACATCCTCACAAGTCCTTGCTGTACTTGAGGCCTTTGTTGCAGCCACTGTGTCAATCCATCTTGTTGAGGATTTTTCCTTTTTTGCTGACTATCCACTTTACCAGGGAGCTCTGGTAACATAGTGGCTAAGGCACTTGACTGCTAACCAGAAGGCTGGTGGTTCAAACC
>NW_006922295.1:546051-548101 GCF_000298275.1 Orycteropus afer afer | reverse complement strand
AAATTTTCTACCTCTGTGTTAATTTGGGTAGAGAATGTGTTTCTAAGAATCTGTCCATTTCAGATAGGTTTTCAAATTTACTGAAGTATAATTTTTCATAATAGTTGGTTATGATCTTCTTTATTTCAGTTGATAAATTATAATGACACCAATTTCTTAATTTTGTTATTTGCCTCTTCTGGTTTTTATCTTTTGTCAATCTTGACAGTGGTTTATTGTGTTAGACTGGGTTGTCTAGAGAAGCAAAACCAGTAAAGCTTATATATATAGAGAGAGAAAGAGAAATTTATCTTAGGAAAATGGCTCACACACATAGAAGTTCGTAAGTCCAAAGTTCTTGGATCAAACGTCAAGCTGGAGGTGTTTCCCAACTCACAAAACTACAGAGGCTGATGAGCTCAAAGTTGGCAGCACTAAACTGGCTGTTGACTCCAACAAATGACGAATCCAAGATCTCCAGGCCAAATGGTGGATTGTTTGCTCACAGATAGTTGTAGGCAGCACAACAGAATCCCAAGCCACAAAAGTGTGTCTCCTTTCCCAGGATGTCCATAAATATACTGGAAAGAGGCCACATCCCTAGGAAAATTCCCTTTCAACAGATTGGCTGCTCATAACATATAGCTGATCCCATCATGGGAACAACCCACACCACAACTGCTTAAACCATACAGAATTTTGGTCCAGCCACAGCTCTAACTATCACATTTATCAATTGCAATGATTTTTCGAAGAACCAACTCTTGCTTAGTTTTTCTATTTCATTTCTTTCTGCCCTTATTTTTATTACTTCCCTTTTTTTGGGGGTGTGCATGTAGCTATTCTTTTGCTCTTCCTTTTCTAATTGTTTAAGATGTTGATTTCTGTTAATGATTTTGGATCTTCTTTTTTAATATAGGTACTTATTGGTATGGATTTCCTTCTGATTAATATTTTTGCCACATCATGAAACATTTTGATATGTTATATACTCATTTGATTTTAGATATTTTATAAGTTCACTTTGTTTTCTTTTCTGATCTAATAAGCTTTATAATGTATAATTTACTTTCTATGATTTTTTTTTTTTTTCTGTTGTTGACTTCTTACTTCATACTTCTATGGACAGAGAAGATAATTTGTATGCTTTCAGTCTTTAAAAAAAAAAAAAAATGAGACTTGTTTTGTGTCCTAGCACATTGTCTACTCTGGAAAATATTCCATATGTGCTGGAGAAGAATGTGTATTGTTCTGATGTTAGGTGGAGGGTCATATATAAGTCTTTTTTTTTTTTCCCCTAATTGCCATCAAGTCAATTCCAACTTATAGTGACCCTGACTTGGGTTTCTGAGGTGGTATCTCTATGGAAATAGATTGCCCAATCTTCTTTCTGAGGAGTGGCTGGTGGGTTTGACCTTCAAGCCTTCTGGTTAGTAGTTAAATGCCTTAGTCACTATGCCACCAGAATTGGTTTATGGTTTTATTTATATTCTCAATGCTCTAGTGATCTTTTATGATGATTGTCTATAATTGGAAATGATGTTTTGAATCCCATTATGACTATGAAGTTGTCTATTTTTCCTTTCATATTAGTCAGTATTTGTTTCATATATTTTGGTGTATTGCTGTTATATATATATATATATATATATATATATATATATATATAAATGATTTGATGGCAGTGAGAGTTTGAGTTTTTTTGTTGATCTTTCTATTACATTTTAAAATTTATTTTCCTCATGTCTGTTGTTGTTAGGTACCATTGAGTCAATTCTGACTCCTAGTGACCCTATGTACAACAAAATGAAACACTGCATGATCATGTGTCATCCTAGCTAGACTTGAGTGGATCATTGTAGCCACTGTGTCAAACCCTCATGATGAGGGAATTCCCCTTATTCCCTGACCATTCACTTTACCAACCATGATATCCTTTACCAGGGAATGGTCCCTTCTGACAGTCTGACCAAATTAGGTAAGACAAAATATGGCTGTTGTCACTTCCGAGGAGCATTTAGGTTTCACTTTCTCCAGGATGGATATGTTCATTCTTCTAACAGTGCATAGT
>NW_006922295.1:528141-540151 GCF_000298275.1 Orycteropus afer afer | reverse complement strand
AAGGCTGGTGGTTCAAACCCGCCAGCCACTCCTCCAAAGGAAGATGGGGCAATCTACTTCTGTAGTGATACTGCCTTGGAAACCCAAGGAGGGTTCTCTATGAGTCGGGGCCAATTCAATGGCACATAACAACAACAACAACAACATCTACTTTACCAAGTATATCCTTCTTGAAGGAATGGTCCCTTCTAACAATATGACAAGAGTAGGTAAGAGAAAGTTTGGCCATTCTCTCTTCCAAGAAGCACTTTGGCTGCACTTCGTCCAGGATGTGTTTGTTCATTTATCTGGCAGTCCATGGTATTTTCAGTATTCTTTCCAAAATCCCTAATTAAAAGTCATCATCTCTTCTTTTGTTTTCCTTGTTCATTGCCCAGCTTTCATATGCATATGAAGTGGGTTAGTTGCACATTAGCCTTCAAAATGACACTTTATTCCTCAAAAATTTATAAACAGGTCTTTTGCAGAAAATTATCTTTTTGAAATATTTTCAGCAAAATTTTACTTGGTTGTGATATTAATGATATTATTCAATAATTTCAGCAATCTGTTGGATAACCTTTCTTTGAAATGAACACAAATATGGATCTCTTCCAATGAGTTGGCCAGGTAGCTATCTTCTAAATTACTTAGCATAGATGAGTAAGAGCCTCCAATTGCTGCATCCATTTGTTGAAACATTTCAGTGGGTATTCTGTCAATTCCTGGACACTTATTTTTTACCAATTTGTTCAATTCAGCTTGGACTTCTTTCAATATCTTTGGTTCTTCATAATATGCTACATCCTGAAATAGTTGAACATTGATCAGTTCTTTTCTGTACAGTGACTTGTGTATTCCTTACATCTTCTTTTGATGGTTCCTGCATCAATCAAGATTTTTTTTCCCATATAATCCCTCAGTATTGCTCTTCGAGGTTTGAATTTTCTCTTCAGTTCTGTCAGCTTGAGAAATGCCAAGAGTGTTCTTTCCTTTTGGCTTTCTAACTCAAAGTCTTTGCACATTTCATTATAATACTTAACTTTGTCTTCTCAAACTGCTATTTGAAATGTTCTGTTCACCTCTTCTATCTCAACATTGCTTCCATTCACTTTAGGTGCTCTCCATTCAAAAGTAAGTTTCAGAGTCTCTTCTAACATACAATTTTGTCTTTTCTTCTTTTCCTGTCTTTTTAATGACTGTTTGCTCTCTTCATTCATGGTATTCTTGTTTTCACACCACACCTCATCTCATTTTTGGTCATTGGTGTTCAATGCATCAAATCTGTTCTTCAGATGATATCTAAATTCAAGTGGGATATAATCAAGGTAATATTTTTGTTTTCCTTGACTCATTTCAGTTTTCTTCAGCTTCAACTGAAGTTGCATCTATGCAATAAATGGTTTCTTTCACAGTCAGCTGCTGGCCTTGTTTTGACTGATGATATTGAGCTTCTCCATCACCTCTTTCTGCAAATTCATGCAATTTGATCTTTGTGTATTCCATTTGAGGAGACCCACTGGTATTATCACAATTTATGTTGTTGAAGAAAAGGTATCTGCAATGAATAAGTCATTGGTTTTGCAAAATTTTGTCATGCACTCTCTGGCCTCACCAACAGCATATTTTCCAACTACCAATGATTCTTCTTTGTTTCCAACTTTTGTATTCCAATCACCAGTAATCATAAATACATTATTATTATTATTATTATTATTATTATTATTATTATTGTGATTTTGGGGGGAGGTTTACAGAGAAAATTCACTTTCCATACAGCAGTTCCCATATGCTTTGTCTCATGACACTGACTACAATTCACTGCAATGCAATAGCTCCCCTTCTACTTTCTCTATATTGTTACCTTTTCCCTGTGACTTTGCCTCCATGCATTTCTGCCCACTGAGCTGTTTCCCTGTGCATAAACAGCTCTTTTATTCTTCTGTGACTGTTCTTTCCAAGGAATGTGTTTACCTAGTATAAATGTTCACCTCATATGCCTGTCTTTTGTTTAGCTGTAAGCTACAGGAGTGGGTTCAATTCCAGACCCACAGGGCAGCCAGAGACCATAGTCTCAGTGGTTCCATTAGGCTCTATCAGACCTGCAAACCTTGTCCTTTTTTTGTTCTTTCCCAAATGATTTTGAGTTTTATTCCACATTGTTCTCCCCCTCTATGTATAATCTCCAACATACATCCCCCTCTGAGTTGTTGACAGTGGTAGCTGAGCATCATCTAGTTCTTCTAGTCTCAAAGTCATCTAGGCTGAGGATCACATTGGGTGCCATTTGCTTGGACTAATTGTTTCAATGAATCTTTGGTTTTCTTCATTCTTCTTTGCTCTGAAAGAGGGGAGACACATCATTGTATCTAGATGGCTGCTTGAAAGCTTTTAAGATCCCAGTCATTACTCACCAAGGTAGGATGAAGAAGAATGTTTTGTGTAGTATGTTATGCCAATTGAGCTTGATGTCCCCTGTGACTATGGTCCTGAGCCCACAGGTCCAATTACTCAGTTCCTCTGGGTAGCTGGCTGTGACCAAGAAGTGATTACAATCTTGTCTCTTGTCAGCTCTACTATATACCTGGGAATTCTTACAGAACATACAGATACACTTGTAGAAATATTGCCTGCCAACCCTATACATGGTCTTGGTCACACTCCCACTTGCATAGACATACCTAATAGTTCAGCCTGTCCACCAATGTATCCACCCCTATATCCATTTTTACCTTCACTGACAATGCAGTACTGTATGTGCAAAAGGGTTCATCTTTGTCTGTACCTCCCACGTACCTATGTCTTTCTCTTCCTCAGTGCCACCGTGTTGATCACTCACATTTGGTACATTGCCTTTCTCTTCATCCAAATCAATACTTCTCTCTACCTATCTGACAGTATTCCCTCCCCTCCCCTCCCAGCACTGGTAACCAACAAAGAAAATTTCCTTTCATATAGAGAGCTTTCCTTGACTTTTTACAATAATGGACTAATACAATATTTGTCCTTCAGTGACTGACTTATTTCACTTAGCATAGGGTCCTCCAAGTTCATCCATGTTATATGGGATTTTGCCAATTCTAAGTTATTCTCTAGGATTGCATAGCATTCCAGTTGTGTATGTACCATAGTTTGGCTGTCCATTCTTCAGTTGATGGACATGTAGGTTGTTTCCATCTTTTGGATGTTGTAAATAATGCTACGATGAACATGTTGTTGTTATTGTTATGTGCCATCGAGTCAGACCTGACTCATACAGACCCCTCCTTGGGTTTCTTAAGTGGTATCGCTACAATAGATTGCCCCATCTTCCTTCCGAGGAGTAGCTGGTGGGTTTGAACTGCCAGCCTTCTGGTTAGCAGTCAAGTGTCTTAGGCACAATGTGTGTATAACCATTCTTGTCATGGCTCTCACTTCTTTAGGATATATACCTAGCAATGGAATGGCAGGGTCAAATGGTATTTCTATTTCCAATATATTAAGGGATCACCATATGGCTTTCCACAGTGCTTGTACCATTTTATAGTCCCACCAGAAGGGTATGAGAGTCCCAATCTCTCAACATCCTTGTCAGCATTTGTTATTTTCTGTCTTGAACTTTCCTACTAATGCTAGAGCAAGATGATATCTCATTGTTGTTTTCATTTGCATGGCTAGTGATCATGAGCATTTCTTCATATGTTTGTTAGCTGCCTGAATATCCTCTTTGGTGAAATGTCTATTCATGTCTTCTGCCCGTTTTTTAAATGTATTATTTGTCTTTTTGTTGTTGAGGTGTTGGAGTTTTATATAAATTCTAGAGATAAGTCCCTTGTCAGATATGTCATTCCCATTTTTTTTTCCCCCAATCTGTAGGTTCTCTTTTGACTTTTTTGGAGAACTCTTTGGAAGAACATAAAATTTTAATTTTGAGAAGGTCCCATTCATCTAGTTTCTCTTCTGCTTTTTTACATTTTGGGTAATGCTTGGTAATCAGTTTATGCCATATATTAGGACCTCTAAATTTTCCCCTTGATTTTTCTTGAGGAACTTTATATTTTTAGGTTTTACATTTAAGTCTTTGATCCATCTGCAATTAGTTTTGTGTATGGTGTGAGGTACAGATTTTGTTTCATTTTTATGCAAATGTATATCCAGTTTTGCCAGCACCATATATTAAGCAAACATGCTCTTCTCCATATAATGGATTTCAACTCTTTGTCAAAGATCAGTTGACTATAGGTCGATGGATCTATTTCTGGGTTCTCAATTCTATTCCATTGGTCTGTATCTGTCATTTTGCCAATACCAGGCACTTTTGACCACTGTGGCTGTAGGGTAGGTTTTGAGATCTGGCAATGTGAGACGTTTTTCTTCTTCTTCGTAATGCTTTGTTCATCCAAGGTCTTTTTCCTTTCCATATAAAGTTAGTGATTATTTTTTGCATATCCTTAAAGAATGTTGATGGTTTCTGAATTGGGATTGCATTGAATATATAGATTGGTTTGGGTAGAATTGACATTTTTACAATGTTCAACCTTCCTATCCATGAGCATTGTATAGTCTTCCATTTATGTAGATCTCTTATGGTTTATTGAAGTAGTCTTTTATAGTTTTCTTTGTACAGGTCTTTTGTGTTCCTGGTAAGATATTTTTCCAAGCATTTACTATTTTTGGTAGCTATTGTAAATGGTATTGATTTCCTTGTTTCTTTTTCAGCAATCTCTTTCCTCATATAGAGGAATCCAACTGATTTTTGGATGTTGATTTTGTATCCTGCCACTGTGCTAAATCTCTCAATGAGTTCCAGTAGGCTTTTGACTGAGATTCCTGGGTTTTCTAAGTATAAGATCATATCATCAGCAAATAAGGATAGTTTAATTTCTTCCTCACCAATTTAGAGGCCTTTGATTTCCCTTTCTTGTTTTATTGTCCTGGCTATAACTTCCAGTACAATGTTGAGCAGAAGTGGTGATAGAGGGCATCCTTGTCTGGCTCCTGTTTGTAAGTGGAATGGTTTCAGTCTCTCTTCATTGAGAATAATGTTGACTGTTGGTTTTGCATATATCCTCTTCATTATGTTGAGAAATGCCCCTTCTATTCCTATTTTGCTGAGAGTTTTGATCAGGAATGGGTGTTGGATTTTATCAAATGCCTTTTCTGCATCGATTGATATGGTCATGTGGTTTTCTCCTTTGTTTTATTTATATGATGGATGACGCTGATTGTTTTACTAATGTTGAACCATGCTTTCATACTTTTTATGGACCCCCCTTGGTCGTAATGAATTATTTTCTTGATTGTGGGAGTCTATTAGCTAGGATTTTGTTGAAGATTTTTACATCTATATCCATGCGGGATATTGGTCTGTAGTTTTCCTTTTGAATGATGTGTTTGCTTAGTTTTGATATAAAGGTTATGCTTCCTTCATAAAATGAATTAGGGAGGAGTCCATCTTTTTGTACATTTTGGAATCATTTTAGAAGGATTTGTCTCAGTTCTTCTCTGAATGTTTGGTAGTATTCTTCAGTGATGTCCTCTGTGCCAAGACTTTTCTTTTTCTTTGTAATTTTTTTATGACCTGTACAATTTCTTCTTTTGTTATGGATCTGTTCAACTTTCCTTCTCAGTCTATTTTAGTTTGGGTAAGTAGTGTGTTTCTAGAAATCTGTCCATTTCTTCCTGAATTTCAAATTTGTTGGAGTATTATTCTTCATAGTTTTCTGGTATGATCCTTTTTATTTCAGTCCATTCTATTGTGATGTGGCCCATTTTGTTTCTTATTCATGTTACTTCTATTCTTTTGCTCTTTTCCTTTATTAAATTTGCCAGTGGTTTGTCAATTTTATTAATCTTTTCCAAAAAACAACTTCTAGTCATTTTGATTTTTTCTATTGTCTTCTATTTTTGGTTTCATTGATTTCCACTCAAATCTTTATTATTTCATTTCTTCTAGTGACTGTAGGCTTTTATTGCTGTTCTTTTTCTAATTGTTGGAGATGTTGCTTTAAAGTGTTGATTTTGGCTCTTTCTTCTTTTTGATGTGTGCACTTATTGCTGTAAATTTTCCTCTGATCACTGCTTTTGCTGTGTCCCAAAGATTTTCCTATGTTGTGTTTTCCTTTTCTTTCGATTAAAAAATGTTTGAATTTCATTTTTTTTATTTCTTCTTTTACCCAGTCTTTCTTCAGGGAAGTGCTGTTCAGTTTCCATGTGTTTGCTCTTTTTCATTGATCTTCCTATTGTTGATTTCTAATTTAACAGCATTGTGATCTGAGAAGATGCTTTGCAGTATTTCAATGTTTTTAAATTTATTAAGGTTTGCTTTATGGCCTAACATATGGTCTATGATGGAAAATGTTCCATGTGCACTAGAAAAGAATATATATTGCACTGTTGTTGAGTGAAGTGCTCTGTAGATGGCTATAAGGTCAAGTCAGTGGATTGTATTATTTAGGTCTTCTGAGTCTTTGTTGAATTTGTTTCCAGTTGTTCTCTCTTTCATTGAAAGTGGTGTATCGTAGTTTCCCACTATGACTGTGGAGTCATCTATTTGCATTTTTAAGTCTTTTAAAGTCTGGCTTATGTATTTTGGGACTCTTTCATTGAGTCCATAGATATTTATTACGGTTATATCTTCTTGCTCAATTGATCCTTCAGTCATTACATAATGTTCTTCCTTGTCTCATATAGTGATTTTTGTTTTAAAGTCAATTTGATCAGAAATTAATATTGTCACTTCTGAATCTACTTCCGTAGTGATGCTGCCTCAAAAACCCAAGGAGGTGTCTATATGTGTCATATGCTACTCAACTGCAGTGAGTTTGGTTTGGTAATTTTTGCTTTGTTTTGGTTGCCATTTGCTTAATAAACCTTTTTCCAACCTTTGATTTTTAGGCTATTTTTTGTCTTTGTCTCTAAGATGTGTCTCTTGTAAACAGTATATTGATGGGTTATGGTTTCTTATCCAGTCTGCAACTTTCTGTCTCTTGATTGGTACCTTTAATCCATTGACAGTCAGTGTAATTATCAACAAATATGAAGTGGTTGCTGTCATTTTGTTATGTGTTTTATTCTTTGTGTTATTGGTATCTTTGTTCCATGTAATTTTCTGTGCTGAGCTCATTATGTTTATGAATCATGTTATTATTTCTTTTTTGTTGTTGTTTTAGTGTTTGCTAAATATTTGTGCTTGTCCTCTTTTTTATTGTGATGTAAAGGCTTATCAATTTTTTTTTTTTCGTTATCCTATGATTTATAATTTTCTTCCAGAATTTAGAACAGTCCATCCTATCTTGCAACTCTCTTGACTTCTTCACCATTTAGAAGTTCTGTAACTATAGAATATTTTCCCACTTTTTGGTTGGTAGTGTCCTCATTTGCCAGTCGATGTCTCTGGTTCCGTGTTTATATTCTTTTAAGCTTATTTTACTTTGGATATGTCTGTACCTGTGGTTTCTGGGTGGTGTCACCTTGTGTATTAATGGTTGGTTGTTGTTTGCTATTATTGGTTCTCTGTTAAAAGGACTCCCTTCGTATCTTTTGTAAGGTTGGTCTGGTTTTAACAAATTCTTTTAAGTTTTCCTTATCTGGAAATTTCCTAATTTCACCAAAATGTTTGAGGGAAAATTTTGTCAGGCATATAATTCTTGGTTGGAAATTTTTAGGTTTTAGGGTTTTATACATACCATCCCATAGCCTTCTCACCTGTTTGATTTCTGCTGAGAACTTATTCTTATTGCTTGTCCTTTGTAAGTAACTTCATTTTTCCCATGGCACTTTCAGGATTCTTTCTTTGCCTTTGGTTTTGATGAGTTTGATGATCATATGTCTTGGTGATTTTTTTTTTTTTTTTTGGTGGGGTCTATCCTGTTTGGGGTTTGCTGGACTTCCTAAATGGATATATTCTCATCTTTTATCATATCAGGGAAGTGTTTTTCCAACAAATATTGGACAATTTATTACTGGTTTTATTTTTCTCTTCTTGTTCTGGAATTCCAATTACACATAGGTTATTCCTTTAGATGGTATCCCACATGAACCTTAGGCTTTGTTCATTTTGTTTTGATCTTTTTTCTGATTGATCCCTTTCCAAAAATGTATTCAGGTATTTGTTTTCAATCTCATTAATTCTATCTTCCATTGATTCAATTATACATCTTTGCCTTTTCAATGTGCTATTTCTGAGAAATTAGTATTAATCTTCTGGATTTCTATCTGTACATTTTGTATCATTTTTCATTTATTTTGTCATTTTGTTTTCATATTTTCTTCTGACATTCTTCTAGGGTTTTGTCTGTGCTTTCCTTCATTTTGTCAGTGTTTTCCTTGATCAAGCTCTCAATCCTTTGAAGATACTTAAATATAATTATGTTGAATTCATTATCATGGAGTTTCAGTGCTGCTTCTTTCTCAGGGATGTGTTCTGGGACTGTATCATACTCCCTTGTTTCTACCACTTTATCTTGCTTGTTTGTGTAGACTGTGATGGTCTATTTTCTCTGAGACATTGTGATATGTTGTATTTAAATCTCTGTTTACTGTTCATGAAGAGCAGCAAGGGTAAGCCAGGCTCCTCTTGCTGGTCATTTATCTTTGGCCAGCTGGCAAAGAAGGAGGTGGTGGCTCTCACTGGGTAAGTGGAGCTGCAGGAGGTGCAGGTGTGGCTGTGTTGTATGGACATGGTTTCTGTCTTCCACTCAGTTAGACCAAAACAACAATAAAAACAAAACAAAACATCAAAAACATAAAAGCAAGTGGACAATAAACATTCTGCACTAAAAGACAGGAATAATCACCAAATAAAGAAAAAAGACTGAAATATTCCCAAGCCCTGCTGTCTTTGCTGTTCCTCCAAGTCCCAATACCCAACTAACCTCAGAAATGTTCTAAAGCATTCTCTCATAACACCATGGTTACACTTTTTTGTCTACCAATTTTATGGCATGCACATTCCCATAGCCAGTTTGTGTCACCTTAAAATATTGTGTTTCACTTTTCTCAGATGATCTCCCTTTCTGTGTTCTCTGTTTGAGGTATTGGCTTGCCCCATTCTAAAATGCCTTCAATGAATGAGTACTCCTGATGTTAGCAGGTTCTGTGCTATCCATGCTCCTCCTTTCACTAGTTTCTGCACTTACTCTGATTCTCCAAAACCTCAGCTGCTGTCCAGAGTTTTGAGATGTTACTCTGTATTTGTTTTTATTCATTGTTCAGTGGATTACTGTTGGAAAATAAATTAGAGCATCCACTTACTTCATCATCTTACTCCACTCCCCACCCCTTTGTAATGGCCTGTTTATTTTGGTTCATTATTTAGATGGAAAACAACTTTTTCATTACAAACACTTAATTTTGATTTGTTCAAGGTATTCATCATTTTAAGTTTTTTTTTTTCTTTTTTACTATTGTCAGTCATTTTGAGAAAAATATATTGTAGAAATATAGTAGAAAATTAGTTGTATGACTCCTCAAAGAAATATAAATATTTGTTGTTATGTTGTTATTTGCCATCGAGTCAGCCCCGACTCCTAGCGACCCCTCCTTGGGTTTCCGAGGCAGTTATCACTGCGGAAGTAGGATTGCCCAACCTTCCTTATTTAGAGTATGCCAAATATCATTCAGAATAATCTTTTGCTTTTAAATATCAGTATGCACAAATCAATATAATGAACATTTTATTCAATATGCAAGTTGTATAGAACTTACATCTAATCATGTGTCCATATATGTGAATAATATGTTGTGTTGAATAACTTAAATATTTCATTATACTCTTCCAGAGATAATATTTAGAATCCATGCTTAACAAAATAAATAAATAAGAAGAAATAAAAATATTTCAGGAAGCAAATCAAATTTTATTTGAAGAAAATTAACAAAAATTTTAATGGGAAATTTGAAAGGAGAGAAAATTATTAATAATCGCAAATCTGTCTACACATTACCAAAAGCATCATAAGACTTGATAATTACTAAAATATAATATTCACTGTGGATCAATTCTATGTCGGAATATCTTTGATCATTGAAATGTCACCATTTTTTAAAGATGTGTGTTCCTTCACTGTAAAGCACACTACATTCAGAGAGGGAGATTTTTTTCTTTTGTTTTATTAACTGCTGTATCCTCAGCAGCTACAGTGGTGCCTGTGTTGTGCTATATTATTCAGAGCAGCAAAAATAGTGAAGGTTATTTATGTGTGTATATATATATATAAAGATCTATCCCAAGGAAATGGTTCAAGTAGTTGTAGAAGAAGGCCAGTCACAAATTCATGGTTGACAGACTGGAATCATCTTCTGATTCACATAGCTGCAGGGGCTTACAAACTCGAGATCAAAAGGGAAGGCAACAGGCTGATGGCTTACAGGCTGTGGAGGGTAATGAATCACAAAATTGACAGGCAATAGAACAGGTGGTTGGCTCAAGTTCAAAGAACCAGAAGTCAGATATTGAAAAGCCAGATGTAGGATCTAGATCAAGCAAAAACACAGAACGCTTTTCCAGAATGTCCATATATATTGGATGTGGTCTAGTACCTCAAGGAAACTCTCTTTGAACTGTTTGGCTGTTCACAGCAAATTTCATCATGTAGGTGACTACATTTAATTACATCTCAACATGGTGGGGGTGAATACATCATTACATAACTGGCCAACTACATCATAACTGCCAAACCACTGAGAATCATGGCCCAGTGAAGTTGACATGCAACTTTAACCAACATAGTGCCTGTCAAATACAAGATGTTCAGTTAATATCTTGTAATGCATTTTATTGAAATAAAGTTTATGTACAGTGAAATGAACTAAACTAAAGAGACATGTGTTTTTGTTGTTGTTGTTGTTGTTTGTTTTCCCAGGGTTCCCTCCCCTCCCCTCCCCTCCCAACCCTGGTAACAAAAAGAAGAAAATTTCCTTCCATATATAAACCTTTCCTTTACTTTTTCTAATAATGAACCAATACTATATTTGTCCTTCTGTGATTGATTTATTTCACTCAGCATAATGTCCTCCAAGTTCTTCCACGTTATGCAGTGTTTTGCAGATTCTACATTGTTCTTTAGTGTTGCATAATATTCCATTGTGTATATGTGCCATAGTTTGGTTATCCATTCTTCTGTTGATGCATAGGTTGTTTCCATCTTTTTGCTATTGAAAATAGTGCTGCAATGAACATGGGTCTGCATATATCTCTTCTTGTCTTGGCTCTCACTTCTTTAGACTATATACCTAGTGATGGAATGGATGGATCAAATGGTATTACTAATTCCAGCTTTTTAAGAAATCACCATACTGTTTTCAACATTTGTACAGTGGTTTTACCATTTTACAGTCTCACCAGTGGTGGGTGAGAGTCCCAATCTCTTCACATCTTCACCAAGATTTGTTGTTTTCTGTCTTTTTGAACTTTGCCATTAGTGCTGGGTGAGATGGTTTCTCATTGTTGTTTTGATTTTCATCTCTCTAATGGGCAATGATTGTGAGCATTTCTTCATTTTTTTGCTGGCCACCTTAATATCCTCTTTGGTGAATTGTCTATTCATGTCTTCTGCCCATAATATAAATTGGATTGTTAATCTTTTTGTTGTTGAGGTATTGGAGGTTTCTATAAATTTTAGAGATAAATTTCGTCAGGTATGTAATTATCAACAAATATGAATTTGTTTCTGCCATTTTGTTATGTGCTTTTTTGTGTTGTTGATTTCTTTGTTCCATATGATTTTCTGTGCTCAGCTCATTTTGTTTATGAATCATGTTATCACTTCCTTTGTTGCTGTTATTTTAATATTTGCTAAATATTTGTGTTAGAGTCTTTTTAATTTCAATATGAAAGTTTATCATTTTTCTTTCAGGTTATCCTGTGATTTATAATTTTCTTACTTAGTTTACAACAGTCTGTTCTGTCTTGTAGTTTTCCTGACTTCTTTACCATTTAGAAGTTCTGTAACTACACACATTTTTCCCTTTTTGGTTTGTAGTTGTGCTCATTTGTCAACTGATGTCTCTGGTTCCCTGTCCACAATCCTGTAGGCTTATTTCCTTTGGA
>NW_006922295.1:513397-527540 GCF_000298275.1 Orycteropus afer afer | reverse complement strand
GTGTGGCCTGCTTCCAATATATTTATGGACATCCTGGGAAAAGAGACACTCTTCTGTGGATTGGGATCCTGTTGTGCTGCCTACAACTGTCTGCAAGTAAACAATCTACCATTCAACTTGGAGATCTTGGATTTTTCATTCGTTGGCTTCAACAGCTGGTATACTGCCTGCCAACTTTGAGCTCGTCAGCCTCTACAGCTGCATGATTTGGGAGAAGTCTCCAGCTTGACGTTTGATCCAAGAACTTGGGACTTGCCTGCTTCTATAATTGTGTGAGCTATTTTCCTAAATTAAATTTATCTTCCTCTCTCTCTTTATATATATAAGCTTTACTGATTTTGCTTCTCTAGAGAACCCAGCCTAATACATTTGGTACTGGGAGTGGTTCTAGAGAGACAGATCATAAGCATGGACTTTCTAAAATGATTCTCACTGATTCTGTTTTGGTTCTCCAAATTGATTAATTGTAAAGGCAGTGGTGACCCTGCCCCTGTTAGTAAAAGAAGGCCCTGCTAATTCATGGTGTGAGGTGGCAACATTAATATGCAAAATAGCACCACCAATAGATCAAGTACTTTTAAGAAGTGAGGCTCTGGGTGATCACATATTTGATACTTTTCTGCAATTTTGTCAGCATGAGGAGTACAAGGAAGCTGGTTGGTTGATCCTACTTATGCTAGACAAAGTTGTAAAAGAACTAGATGAGTTCACGGCTATGGAGTCACAGCTTAAGCACCAGATAAAAGACCTCAATGTTTCCAGTTGTGCTCTGAAAGAAAGCCTTATTTCTTCTAGTAAAGAGCTGATATTGCCAAAAACCAAACCTAGAGTCTTATTGTAAGGGTGACTGAATTACAACGCCAATTAAATTGCCAAACTAGAATCATGTCTGAAGTAAAAGAGAGGGCATTGATTGAGAAAAAAATGGGATCCTGAAACCTGGAATGGGTACATATGGGCGGATAGTCAGGAAGATCTGGATATGGAGCCTGTAAATTCTGTTGACTCCCTCCCTTCTGAAGGGTTTGCTATAAAACCATTATCCTTTCCACCTCAGTTTTTAACCTACCTGTTCCTGCTGGGTCATTGCCTGAGGCACAGGCCATGGAAAACATTGCTACGTGTTCTCAGTAACTTCCCCCACCACCCATTGTTGCTGCTAGACCTGTAACTAAAGTTAAGTTCAAGCAAGCCCCAAAAGGTGAAATAAAATCTGTGACTGAGAAGGTGATACATTACATACAAAAAGATCTACTTGATTTTCCTAACATTTACAGACAGAAACCTGGAGAATATGTGAATATGTATGGGAATGGATATTGAGGGTGTGGGATAATGGTGCAAGGAATGTAACATTGGATCAGTCTGAGTTTATTGATTTAGGCCCACTAAGTATGGATTCTTCATTCAATGTTTCAGCTCAAGAGGTTAGGATCTACTTGTTTATTTGGTAGGCTTACTGAAGCATGGCTTATGTGGTGGCCTACCTTAAGTCAAGTTGAAGTACCAGATCTACCTGGGTATAATGTAGTAGAAGGTATCCCCAGGCTTAGGGAAATTGGCCTGTTAGAATGGATTTATCAGATAGAGAGTCCAGAGTACACAACTTTCACCAGTATGGTGAGGAATAAACGCATGAAGGGAGCTTCAGCATCCTTGAAGACTGTTGTGATTGCTATTTTATGTAAGCTGGATTTGACAGTGGGAACTGCCCTAACTGATCTAAGACACTTAACTAAAATGGGGCTGATTGGACACTGTGGTAGTAGGGACAAAGTAGCAGGAGTTAATCAACAAAGGCAAGATAGGCATGGTTAGCATAATGGACAGCAGATCTGGAATAGTAACCAGAATACTCTGATTTGTGTGGAATGATGGCATTGGCTACTAAGTCATGGTGTTCTTAGTAGTGAAATACATGGCAAATCTACTAAATATTCACTTGATCTGTATAGAGAGAAGAATCCTAGGTCACATGAACAGTAGTCTAGATTGAATCCCCAGAATACAGAGTCACAGCCTCTCAATCAATTCCCAGACTTGAGTCATTATACAGACCCACAACCTCTTAAAAGAAGGGGAGGCTGTGTACCCTTGAGGAAGGACCCCATTACATTGCCAAAAATGTATAATGTCAATCTTTCTCCCAGTCTTCCCCAAAGGGGTCTGAGGCCTTTTACGAGAGTGACTGTTCATTGGAGAAAAGGAAATAATCAGACTTTTCAGGGATTACTGGACACTGGCTCTGAATTGACATTAATTCCAGGAGACCCAAAGCACCATTGTAGCCCACCAGTCAGAAATGGGTCATATGGAGGTCAAGTTATTGATGGAGTTTTAGCTCAAGTGAGTCTCACAGTGGGCCCAGTGGGTCCCCAAACCCATCTTGTAGTGATTTCCCCAGTTGGAATAGATATACTCAGCTATTGGCAGAATTCCCACATTGCATCCCTGACATGTGGAATAAGGGCTATTATCGTAGGAAAAGCCAAGTGGAAGCCATTAGAACAACCTCTACCTACAAAAATAGTAAAGCAAAAGCAATACTGCATCCCTGGAGGGGTTGCGAAGATTACTATCACAATCAAGGATTTGAAGGATGCAGGAGTGGTGATTCCCACCACATCCCCATTTAATTTGTTTATTTGGCCTGTGCAAAAAACAAATGGATCTTGGAGAATGACAATAGATTATTGTAAACTTAATCAGGTGGTCACTCCAATTGCAGCTGCTGTTCCTGATGTGGTTTCTTTGCTTAAGAAAATTAGTACATCTCCTAGTACTTGGTATGCAGCTATTGATCTGGCCAATGCCTTATTCTCAATACAAATTTCAAAGGACCGTCAGAAGCAGTTTGCCTTCAGCTGTCAAAGCCAAAAATTTAGTTTCACAATGCTTCCTCAGAGTTATATTCACTCCCCTGCACTATGTCATAATTTAGTCTATAGAGATCTTGATTGTCTTTCCCTTCCACAAGACATCAAACTGGTCCATTATATTGATGACATCATGCTGACTGGTCCTAATAAGAAAGAAGTATTGATGACTCTAGAGTTATTGGTGGTGAATTATCTGTGTGCTAGAGGGTGGAAAATTAACCCAACAAAAATTCAGACAGCTTCCACCTAAGTGAAATTTCTAAGGGTCCTACTAAATTGAAGTATAAGTTATTGTATCTGGCTTCCCCCACAACAAAAAAGGAGGTACAATGTCTAGTGGGTCTCTGGATTTTGGAGGCAACCTATCCCTCATTTGGGTGTGTTGATTTGGTCTATTTATCAAGTGAGTCAGAAAGCTCCTAGTTTTTAGTGGGGCCCAGGAAAACAGAAGGCTCAGAAACAGGTTTAGGCTGCCATGCAGGCTGCTCTACCACTTGAGTCATATAATATGGCTGATCCAATGGTGCCTAAAGTGTCTGTAGTAGATAGAGATGCTGTTTGGAGTCTATGGCAGGTCCTTATTGGTGAATTGCAAGTCAGACCCTTGGGATTTTGGAGCAAAGCCCTGCTGTCCTCTGCAGATAACTACTCTCCTTTTGAGAAACAGATTTTTGCTTGTTACTGGGCTTTAGTAGAGAATGAGTGCCTAACCATGGGCCACCAAGTCACCATGAGGCCTGAGATGCCCATCAGGAACTGGGTGTTGTCTGACCCACAGAGTCATAAATTTGGACATGCACAGCAACATTCCATTATTAAATGGAAGTGGTTTATCAGATATTGGGCTCAAGCAGGACCAGAAGGCAAAGTAAGTTGCATGAGGAAGTGGCCCAAATGCCTATGGTCTCCACTCCAGTCACATTACCTTTACTCTTCCAGTCTGCATCTATGGCTTCATGGGGAGTTCCTTATGATCAGTTGACTGAGGAAGGGAAAACTCATGCCTGGTTTACAGATGGTTCTTCATGATGTGCAGGCACCACTCAAAAGTGGACAGCAGAGGCACTGCAACTCCTTTCTGGGACTTCCTTGAACAACAGTGGTGAAGGGAAATCTTCCCTATGGGTAAAACTACAAGCTGTGCATATGGCTGTTCACTTTGCACGGAACAAGAAATGGATAGTCGTGCAAAGGCATATGGATTCATGGGTTGTGGCTAATGGCTTGGCCGGATGGTCTGGGACTTGGAAGGAGCATGATTGGAAAATTGGTTACAAGGATGTGTGGAGAAGAGGTATGTGGATAGATCTCTCTGAATGGGTCAAGGGAGTACACATAATTGTGTCTCATGTGAATACCCACCAAAAGGTGACCTCAACAGAGGAGAACTTTAACAATCAGGTGGATAAGATGTTCAGTGGAAACCAGCCATCCTTTTTCCAGCTACTCTTGTAATTTCTCAATGGACTTATGAACAAAGTGGTCATGGTGGCAAAGATGGAAGTTATGCATGGGCTCAACAACATGGACTTCCACTTAGCAAGGCTGATTTGGCTACTACCACTGCTGAGTGCCCAACCTCCCAGCAACAGAGACCAACATTGAGTCCATGATATGGAACCATTCCTCAGGGTGATCAGCCAACAACGTGGTGTCATGTTGATTACATTGGGCCACTTCCATCATGGAAAGGACAGCATTTTGTTCTTACTCAAATAGATACTTATTCTGGATATAGACTCACCTTCCTTGCATGCAATGCTTCTGCCGAAGCTACCATCCATGGACTTACAGAATGCCTTATCCACCATCATGGTATCCCACACAGCATTACTGCAGATCAAGGGACTCACTTCACAGCAAGTGAAGTGTGACAATGGGCCTATGCTCATGGAATTCTCTGGTCTTACCATATTCCTCATCATCCAGAAACAGCTGGCTTAATAGATTTATGGACTGACCTCCTGAAAACACAATTACAACACCAGCTAGGTGGCAATACCTTGAAGGGTTGGAGCAATGTTTTCCAGGAGGCTGTATATGCTCTAAACCAGAGTTCAATATATGGTGCTGTTTCTCCAATAGCAAGGATTCATGGGTCCAGGAACCAAGGGGTGGAAGCGGGAGTGGTACCACTCACTATTAGCCCTAGTGACCCACTCAAAAAATTTTTGCTTCTTGTCCCTGCTACCCTATGCTTTGTGGTCTGAAGATCTTAGTCCCAAAGGGAGGAACACTCCCACCTGGAGACACAATACTGATTGTATTGAATTGGAAGTTAAGAAAATGTGTACAACTGCTAAGTTGACAAGGGGTAGAGTGTGATAGTTGGAGAGGTGTGTTCCCTGGGCTGCGCCACAATTCTATGTGGTTAAGCAGTTGTGATGTGGGTTACTTCCATGATGGGACTGGATATATGTGTTTTGAGCAGCCAATTCATTGAAAGAAAGTTTCCCTAAGGGTGTGGTCTGCTTCCAATATATTTACGGACATCTTGAGAAAAGAGACACTCTTCTGTGGACCGGGATCCCATTGTGCTGTCTACAACTGCATGTGAGTGAACAATCTACCATTCAGGATGAAGATCTTAGATTTGTCATTTGGTGGAGTCAATAGCTGGTATACTGCCTACCAACCTTGAGTTCGTCAGTGCCTGCAGCTCTGTGAGTCGGGGGGAAGCCTTCAGCTTGACGTTTGCTCCAAGAACTTGGGACTTCCCAGCTTCTATAAGTGTGTGAGCCATTTTCCTAAGGTAAATTTCTTGTTTTCTCTCTCTCTTCTCTAAGTTTTACTGGTTTTGCTCTCTAGAGAACCCAGCCTAAACATATGTCTTGGTGATTTTCTTTTGGGGTCTACCTCATTTAGGGTTTGTTGGCTTCTTGAATGGACATATTCTCACCTTTCATCATGCAGGGAAATTTCTCTTCCAACAAATCTTCAACAATTTTCTCTGTGGTTTTATTTGTCTCATCGTAATTCTGTAATTCTGATACATGGAGGTTGTTCCTTTTGATGGTATCCCACATGAACCTTAGGCTTTCTTCATTTTGTTTTGATCTTTTTTTATTATTATTTGCTTTCAATCTCACTAATTATGTCTTCCATTGATTCAGTTCTACTCCTTTGTCTTTTCAACATGTTATCTATTTCTGAAAATTTAGTACTTATCTTCTGGGTTTCTGTCTGTAGATTTTGTATCATTTGTATGATTTTTATTTATCTTGTCATTTTGTTTTTTCATCTTGTTTTTCAAAATTGTTCTGGGGTTTTCTTTGTGTGTTCCTTAATTTTGTCACTGTTTTCCTTGATCTGTCTCTCAATTCATCAAAGGTAGTTAGAAATAATTCTTTTGAATTCCTTATCAAGCAGTTTCAATGTTGCATCTTTTTCCAGGATGTGTTTTAGGTCTGTGTCCTGGTCCTCTGTTTCTTCTGCTTTATCTTGCTTCTTTGTGTGAACAGTGATGCTCTGTTGTCTCTGAGGCATTGTGACTTTTTTTGCTTATGTTTAATTGGTGATTGTATGTTGGAATGACATGCCCACAATTTTTGTTTTCCTTGTTTTGTTTAGATGTTATCTATGTAAGCAGGGTATTGTGCTGTGCTCCTCTATTCATTATTTGGCAGCCCTTATACACTCACCCCCTGTCTCCTTTCTTGTTGTCAGCCTCCCATATGCCCCTACTGTCCTTGGCAAATGGAACCTGTTCTAAGGTCCTTTTTTCATTCAGGGTTTTCCATAAGTTGGTGTCTAATGCCTTTCTGTATATTTCCTTTCAAAGCTCAGGGCTCCAGGATTATCTTTTGTATCTTTGTCCATTGGGTTCTCTTTTCTTTCTTTAATATATTAGCTGTGTAGCTTGTCTGTATATTCCACCATCTTACTGGAAGTCTCCCAAGATGCTCAATTAATATTTTGTGAGAATATGTTATTTAGGTATATTTTTTTGTCAATCATGAAAAGTTTAATGGTATTTTCTTAATTTCCTGAAGGTCTTAATATCTGTTAAAGTCAATCATTGCATACACACACAAAAGTATGAGTGTGTGTATATACATATGTGTGTATATGTGTGTGTGTGTGTGTGTGTATTTGTTGTTGTGTGCCACTCTACCAATATTGACTCACAACATCCTTATAAGACAGAGTAGAATTACCCCATAGAGTTTCCAAAGTTGTAATCTCTTTATAGGATTGTAAAATTTTCAGTTTTTCTACTACAGAGCTGCTGGTGGGTTCAAACCACCAAATTTTTTTCAGTTAGCAACAGAATATTGAACTATTTTGCCACCATGTATGTACTATGTGTGATTTTGTGTGTGTGTGTGTATGAACTCTGCATGAGGGGGAATCAATGGCAACTAATAAAAGCAACATGTATGTATGTCTTTTGTTTGTGTAAATTTTTCCTTTGGGACATTTTTTATATGCTTATGGGGGAGCTCTGGTGGTGTAGTGCCTAAGGCACTTGATGGCTAACCAGAAGGCTGGTGGTCCAAACCCACCAGCCACTCCTTGGAAAGAAGGTTGAGCAATCTACTTCCATAGTGATATTTCCTCAGAAACCCAAGGAGAGGTATCTATGAGTTGGAACTGATTCAACAGCAGTGAGTGAGTAGACTGTGGTGGAAACATTTAGTACTTATCTAGTATCCATATGCTTTCCTATATTTGGCATCTTTCCTTTCAGGAATATTAGTGGGCATGCAAAATATAATTTTCAGGCAAGGCAATTGAAAAAAAGTGTACTTCCTTTCCCATCTTGTCCCCAAATGCAGCCCCTTGAAGGACTTTTGTTTTTAAGTGTGGAGCTACAAGATGGAAAAGTGTTGCCCAAGTTTTATTTTCTCAGAGTTTATTTAAGCCAGAAATAAGTCCTTAATATTAAACACTTGAAATTTCAGATTTTACTTTTTACAGCAACAGAGCCTAGATTATGACTATTACATTTTTCTGCATAATCATTTAGCTTGTCTTATTATTTAAAGGAGTTCTGGTGCTGCAGTGCCTAAGGCATTTTACTCTTAACCAGAAGGTTAGTCATTCAAACCCACCAGCCACTCTGTGGAAGGAAGGTGGGACAATCTACTTTCATAAAGATTTACCACCTTGGAAACCAAGTGGGAGTCAGTATGAGTTGGTATTGACTCAATGGCAGTGTTTTATTTTTTATTTAACCTTTCCAGATATTATACACCTTCTAGATGATGTGTTTTGGAAAAGCAAGCTCAGGGTGAAGTATGTGTTTGTATAATTTGATATGGCTGTACAAGATCTTTAATACAATTTGCTTCCACAAGATCTATATACAAAGTAGAAATTCATTGATTATCTCTTCTAAATATTATCTGTCTTCTTGTTCGTTGATGATTTATCTAGACATGGGTCTTCTAGCCAACAGTCTCTATCCCTATCTATTCTACTTGTATAACTTCATAATTCAATTAACAACCCCTTTATATTAAAAAAAAAAAAAATCTTGTAAACATTCCTTCAATAATTTATCTTCATCTCAGCAGACTTCTACATACATTCTTCTATTTTGTTTAGAAGCAGTAGTTTATATTCATTGCTTTTCAAAACTCAGTGCCCACTCTTTCAATTATCTCTGCAATCTGGCTTTTACCCTCTCCATGCTCCTGAAAATGATTCTATTAATTTTTCCTAAGGCTTATTTCCTGTGGCCTTTTCTCAACCTACATATTGCTAAAAATCTCAGTAGCACCTGAAAAGTGGATCATATTTAGGTAGACTGTCCTTGATTTGAGTGCTAATATATTAATTAAAGAATAGTTATTTTTCTCTGTACCACACAATTTTGTCCAAAGTCTACATGGGAATAAATGACCATCAGATTATGGGCTTTTCACTTATTAAAGTTTGTTTTTCCTTTTTTTTTCATTCTATTTTACCAGAAAAAAATTAAAGAGATGGAGAAGGATATGGAGCGTACAATCTCTTTGCTAGTGTTTCATTTTGTTGTTGTCTTATTCTGTAGTGTCAGTTCTAAGTCATGCCAACCCTCTGCTGTCTGTTAATTCTGAAGAAAATAAAAGGAGTTATCAGTGATAACTCTAGATCAAGCAACTTTCTCACGATGCATACAGAACAGGAGACAAGAAAGGTGCTTCTGTAACATTTTAAGATTAAAGTATTCTGCAAATCTATTAAAATATGTGATGCTCCTTTAAAATCTCTCTTCCATTTTTTTTTTTTTGACAAATGAGTTTAAGATTGAATCCCATGTTCTCTGTTTGATTGTAATCTCATCAATAAGGTCTTGTTGATCCCATTTGGCAATGTGACAGTCATCTATCTTATCTGTTCTAAATTAGTGTTACTATTTTATTTTTCTTGGTGCTCCGATTCATTTTTAACTGTGCATAAATTTTAATAACAATTCTCTAATCTTGTTTTGGTTCTCTAGTGCCACTCTAACAGAAAATAACACAAGTGAGTGGCTTTAACAACCAGGGGGTTATTCTCTTACAGTTGAGGATGTTAGAAGTCCAGGTTCAAAGTACTATCTCTAGGGTCTGGTTGAAAGCCCCTAGACCTTGGGCTTCAGCTCTGTCCCTTGCTCTCAGCCCACTGAAGCTAGAGGCTTCTCTTAACTCAGCATCTACTGGCTGCTAAGGCTTACAAACCCAAGGTAGACTTGGGTTACTCAAAATGACACAGTCTCTAAATTATCAAGCAACACTGCAGGCCAATAATTTAAACCCATTAACAGTCCCAAGATTGACAGACAACATAGCAGCTTACTGAGATGAAGACTCTACCAGATGCAGGATCCAGATGTGCCAAAAGCTAGAAATCTTCCTCAACACTTCTTCTATACTAGAAACAGACCACATCCCTAAGGCAGCTACTCCACTGCTCACAGTAGATTCCACAATGGGGTTGATTACTATTCTCATCATGAGGAATAACTACATCCAGCTGCTCAATCCCTCAAAACAGGACCAGTCAGGTTGACACATGATCTTGACTACCACAAATTTCTTTAGAGTATTTTAGAGATGACATTAGATTACCTACTCCCATAAAAATAATTTTCTCTTCCTTTTATCTTTCCTCTTCATCCTTTCCTCTCTATTTGCTAATTTAGAAATTATTCAATCTTATTATGGGAGTTCTGGTAGCATAGTGGCTAAGACACTTGTCTGCTAACCAGATGGCTGGTGGTTCAAACCCACCAGCCACTCCTCAGAAGGAAGGTTAGGCAATCCTACTTCCGTAGTGATACTGCCTCAGAAACCCAGGGAGGGGTCGCTATGCATCGGGGCCGACTCGACAGCACATAACAACAACAACAACAACAACAACAACATACTCAATTATGCTCTTCATATAAATGCTTCCTACAGAAATCTTCCCAACCCTGTAATCTCCATAGGAAAAGAGCTCTGTGTTTACAAATATTCTTGGGAGGTTCAGACATTTCATTTATGACAAAGAAGTTTATATTAAAATACAGGCTATTATACACAGCAGATTTAGTTAATTTTCAGAGAGGAAAAAATACTGTTTGTTGTAATAATTTGTAGGCTTCCTAAGTAAATTTTCTTATGGGTTCTGCTTACTCATTCAGAATAGAAATCTCTGTATACAGCTATGGTTCTTCTTTTTATTATTATTATTTTTTTTAATAATTGATGAGAGTATCATGTTAAGGTTAGGAGAAAGGCTGATAATTGAAAATTATTTTTAAAAATAAGAGTGACAAAAATTAAGTAGATTTGTTATTTTAAAATATAGTGCTATTTGGAATATTTTCTTATTTAAAATTCCAATTTTTATTCTCTTATGCACTTAATAAAGCAGTGGTAAGTATTATTAAATGCATTGAATGTTAAACATTTTTCCTTGTATAATCCTGAAATTTCAATCCACGTATGTTTTTAAAACTCAAACTTGTCATAAATTGTATGTGTTCAGTCTTATATAGGCACACACATATATTTAAGAGCTCTTTCACAGCTAATCTTTCACCCACTTATTTTTTATTTTTACTTTTTCTGGAATGATGAGACCTATGAGTTAGTCATGAATTTAATATGTGGCTGGTGAATATCCATTATATTGCTGTCACTGCTTCTTCTCCAGTGTGATTCATCCAGTCACTCATTGGTTCATTCATTTAACAGATATTTATCTGATGCCTTCCAAGTGATAGGTAATAATTTTATATTATGAATTAATATCAAGAAAGGAAATATTTCTTATAATATTCACTCAAATTATATCCTTATATTAGAAAGCACACCCAACAAAAAAATAAATTTACTGAAGAGTTTCAGATACGGATAAGACCTTGGTTTTTCTGAGAAAGAAAAATGTATAGGCCACTGTAACCAGAGCATACTATCTTAGTGAAAGAGTGTTCCAGATCAAGGCAGAAAAAGTAAGACCATGACTAGTTTTATAAGCAGAGGAAAACATTGAATCATTTTTCAAAGGAAATTTTCACAATGTAGTTTAATTTAACAACAGATAATCTGACTCTGATAGCATAGTGGCTAAGGCACTTGAGTGCTAACCAGAAGGCTGGTGGTTCAAACCCACCAGCCACTCCTCGGAAGGAAGATGGGGCAATCTACTTCCATAGTGATACTGCCTTGGAAACCCAAGGAGGGGTTGCTATGAGTCGGGTCTGACTCAATGGCACATAACAACAACAACAACAACAACAACAATGGCGAATAGGTAACAGGAGGCAATCATGACCAGTTTTGATATCTTCTGATATTTGATGGGAATCATGCATCCTCCTTACTAATACCTCATCTATGGTTCATAGAATAATGTACATCTCCCATTTATATGTAGCTGAAAGGACACCTTTCACCTGACTGGGGGCATAGGAAAAGATGTACAATAAAAATAAGTTGAATAGCCTCCTTCCCATGTTAATGCAGTACATGGATAAAAAGATTAAATAAGAAAAGAAAAAAAAGAGAGAGAGAGAAGGTCCAATTTCAAGCATGTGCCTATATTGTCTATTAAGTTTTCATCTGTAGAAATGTGATTAGATTTTGTTCTCTTTCTTGAGGTACTAAATTCTCATGTCTCAGGTGTGGTGGCAAAATTTTACAGAAAATTGCATTGTCTTAACCTAGAAGTTGACAGCATGATTTACAACAGTGAATCTTAAATTTTGCCATGTATACAAATCACCTAAAGACCTTGTTTAACACATTTTGTTAGATTCCACATATAGTTTCTAATTCAGAATGTATGGAATAGGGCATGAACTTTGCATATCTAACTAGTTCCATCCAGGCGAGGCTTTTGCTCCTAACTGGGTGAATACAATTTTGGCACCATTGGTTTGGAAACCCAAGGAGGGGTCGCTATGAGTCAGATCCAACTCCATGGCGGTGAATTTTGTTTTAGAGGTTTAAAATTAATTGAAGATTTTTGAAAAATTTAGAGAGAGGATGACTGCTTAATGAAGGTATTTTTTTTTTCTTTTCTTTTCTGTTTTTATTATTAGAGCATATAGACAAAGATAATTGTGACTTGAATTCAAAATTAGTGTTGCTCGTCAGTTTAATGTTATCTCTTTGTCATTTTCTTCTAATTATAATATGAGAAGTTGAAGATACATGCACTTAGACACATTTTGAAATTACATAGAAAGAAGAGGAAAATGAAAAATAAAGAAGAAACAAATGAGGGGGAAGAGATGGGGTAGAAGAAAGAGTAGCAGGAAAGAAGGAAAAATCAAAGGAGGAGTAGAAAGAGGAGGAAAAGGAAGATGCAGCAGCACAATCTTGGTATTACTAATGTTGGCCATAGATAAATACTGTAAAATATTGTATTCAGCTAAGTACAGTTTCTTGGTGAGTACTTTTTTCTATATTTTTCATTAGTAATTTATATAAAAATGCTAAGAGTCTATCAAAATCATTACACTTTATCAATAATTAGGGGAACAAGGAAGGTGCTCTACTGGTGCAATGGTTAAATTCTTGGTGGCTAAACAACAACAACAACAATAACAACAACCTAGTTGGTGGTTGGAATTCACTTGTGGTTCCATGAGAGATAAGACCTGACAATCTACTCCTGTAAAGATTAAAACCTAGGAAACATGGTGAGAGTTTTCTACTCTGTCCTATAGGGTCACTGTGAGTCAAAATCAACTCAACAGAAAACAGCAGCTGTAGGAGAAAATGGGTCATGACATTGTATCTCTTTGCTATTTTAAACTTGTCTTGATTCCAATTCACTTTAAGGTCTTGACCTTTCATTTCTTGCCTATAATATGAATGAGGAAAATAATCTACATTATTGTGTTGATGTGAGGGTGAAACTAAATGTGGTATTAAAAATAATTTAATTTCATTTTCTTCTGTTTTTTATTGTCATAGAAAAGAAAAGATACTGTTGCTATGTGATCAGTAGGTATCTATTACTCACAGAAGAAACAGGACAGGGATGACTAACAGCAAACCTCTTCATCAGCCAAGGTTCCTTCAAGTTAGGCTCTTATTCCAGTGTGTTGTTGCATAACATTTATGCATGTCCCATTTTGGATCATGTGAGAAACCTCTCTCTCTCAGTGTTTCTATATTATGTAATATACTAGCAACCAGCCAAATATACTTGCCAAATAGGCTCAGAGAGCAAGTTGAATAAATGGGTCATGTAGTGTAGTGCCTAAGGCACTTGACTACTAACCAGAAGGTTGGTGGTTCAAACCCACCAGCCACTGCTCAGAAGGAAGATTGGGCAATCTATGTCCGTAGTGATACCACCTCAGAAACCCAAGGAGGACTCAATGGCACATAACAACAACAAAAGGTGAAAAGGGGTAGCAAAAAGTAAAAGAGTAATGAAAGTGGAAGACCTCGTGTTGGAAATAGCCATTATTCATTGTCCCTGTTCAGGGTGGTAACCAATTCCTTATGGCTATTCTAAATTTACTGGTATCAGAACTATCCTCTCTTTTACCTCACAGAGATAGCTTAAAAGAGTTCTCAGATTCTCTAGAGAGCAATTATGTCCCCATGCTGTTGCTGTTATGTGCGGTCGAGTCGTTTCTGACTCATAGCGACCCCATGCACAGCAGAACGAAACACTGCCCGATCCCGCGCCAGCCCCACAATCCCTGCTATACTCGAGCCCATCATCGCATCCACTGTATCAATCCATCTCCCTGAAAGCCTCCCCCTCTTTCGTCGACCTTCCACCCTACCAAACATGACATCCTACTCCAGGGAATGGTCCCTTCTTACAACATGACCAAAATAGGT